>NC_042997.1:180418431-180483431 GCF_006345805.1 Octopus sinensis
GGGTAGTAAAGAAATAGGTATGTGATCTGTGGTGATGGGTATTTAGATGCTTTTCGATCAGATCATTCGACTATGTATAAGTTCTATTTCCTGTTCGGTATCCATTCATCGATAATTCGAGCTGCAGCGTTTGGTGGAAAATAATATTAGTCTCAAAATATCAAAATGTTTTTATTGATATTCTATTAACACACTGTATGTTTAAAGTTTGTTAACTTCTTTATCAACTACTTTATTTTATTAAATTTGCCATAAAGGCAGTACATAGAGTAAGGAAGCTTGCAGGCTGGACACAGACATTAATAAGATGAATGATAATGATACCAGGATGATAAGGATGGGAGAAGGCGAAAAGCGCCCACCGACTTTTGCTTCTCTTTATCAACTACTTGATGACAGAATATTTCTTAGGTGGCTAAATTCAATGGTCGGCATATGAATTATTCTAATGTGCTCATGTGGATATTTAACAAAATAGTGATACATGCTATTTGCTTCATAGAATGAAGATAAAAAATATATTTCTTCGTTCAATAAAAATCTATACGCATGCGCCTACAAAAGGCATACGTCTAGGTCACTTACCTTGGTAGTAATTTAGCTAGAATGCACTGTGTTTGTTATATTACAGCAGCACAAGAATTTAAACTTGATTATCGAAAATGAAAAAAAAAAATAGAAAATTCACGAAAATTTCATATTTGCAAATTAATCATTTAAATTTAAAATATTCATTTTCTTTATTAATGATGAAAATTAATTAATAATAACTGTCTCAGGAATTAGTGAGTAATTTATTAAACCAATGAAATCTAAAATTAAATATTAGAATTAATGTGGAAAAGACAACTCGAGAGCAATAAAAAGTAATTCATGAAAAATATAATTCAATAAGTGTACAAGTAGACAAAATAAATTATCCCTCAATATTTTCATATGATCTCTCTCTCTCGCTGTTATACCTGTCCACTTGTTAAGGCTATACACTTACAGTCAAAAAGAGATATTATGGAGACAATTGGGGAGTGAGTTGAGATTATGAGTTTGAAAACTGATCCGTATAAATCACTTAGAATATACAACCTGATACTTAAATTTATACTAAAACTAGCAGTATTAGTCTGGCGTTGCTCTGGTTTGTTCCGATCCTTTAGAATTGTAATTTTTGAAAAGTAAAAATTTTGCATTATGTAGCTTGTTATTCTCTTTAAGTGAACATTTTTTCTGGTTGAAATACACCGAAAAATGGCGACAGAGCGGTCAAAATATCATAAAAATAGGGATTTTCATAGAAAAAAGCACCTTTTTGATGTAAATAATTTTTGTTGTTAACATGGCCGATTTGAATTTGTTCTTCTACGGAAGGAAGAGCAAGCTTTCTTCTATCACACTCTCAATTTTGGTCAACTTGCGCCGCAGGGGCACGGAGGAGCTAGTGTTAGATGAAGGCTACCAAACCTGCCATACACAGCCAATGTCAGCTTTATATATATAGCGATAAGGATGACATGAAAATTTTACCTACATAAATGTAATTAATTCGTTTCTAAGCACAGAATTAGAATTTTTAAATTGAATAGTATAAATTATTTGCTATTATTTAGCTTTTAACCTCGTACGCACTGATCAAACAGAATTCTGACCAATGTAACGAGATGCCAGATTCTTTTTAGTTATTTACTAGCTTAAGGTGACCCGTTCTATGCGTGGGTGAGGGTGTGGTTGTTACTTTCTTTTGCTTCCTTTCTGTTTGTTATCGCCACATTCTCCCTTTTTGTTTCTCTCTCCTTTCTCTCTCACTTTTCCACTCTCTTACTCTTCCTTTCTCTCGGACTCTCCCTCGTTTTCTCTTACTCTCTATCTTTCTCTCTCCCATCTATAAAAAACAAACGATCTTGAGTAAATTGAGAAATAAAATATTTTGAAAGATCAATCATAAACATCAAGCAGTGACAACGGAAAACACACTTGCCTTTTGTACGTACCACTATTTGAGCGATTAAAAATAAGGAAAAAAGGATTTCTTTGTTAAATTTAGTCCTTACATTGGGAATTTTTCGACGATTGACCATGGAAAGGAAAGCTCTAAATAGGGGCTACATACAGCTGTAAATTTCTTTCAGAAAAAATGAAAACTGTAAACAATAAAAAGTAAAACACAAAAGAACGTAAAAATGAGAAATTTTTTCAACTTCAAAAATCTTGCCTTAATTTTCAAAATTTCGAACCCATTTCTGCGCTTAAATTACAAATCCGCTTCCACTTTATCATGTTGAAAATTTGAGTCAAGTGTTCCCCAAAATCAATAAGATCCCGTTTTCGCACCAAAGCAACTACTCAGCTCCCCAAAACATCTTCCAATTAATTTCTCATCTCAAGTTAACCCCTCCTGTAAATTTTAATCTCCTTCCAGCCCCATTTAGACCCCTTTTTATATAAAAATCCAATTTGTATCATTATTCCCCTTCTTCGTTTCATAGATTAGATTTATTTAATTAATTAATCAATTAGTTAGTTAGTTAGTTAGTTAGTCAGTCAGTCAGTTAGTTAGTCAGTTAGTTAGTTAGTTAGTTAGTTAGTTAGTTAGTTAGTTAGTTAGTTAGTTAGTTAGTTAGTTAGTTAGTTAATTAATTAATTAGTTAGTTTTGTCAGTAATGGTATTACGTTGTGCAACGTTGCCTAATAACTGTTTCTATAAGGTTATTCTATGGCTTGACGGAAAATCATCTCCTTGTTCCATGTCAAAGGAAAACATATACTCGTGTCATGGATTCTGTATTATATTTGAATATGATAAACGATCGTATCAAATCTCAAACACTCTGGTAACTTACATTTTCTTTTCCAATAGAGATATCCAATATCATCAAATTGCTGTGATGCCGAATAAGCAATATCTGATTCAATGATATTTTTGTCAAATGCATTCTGGCTGTAAGCTAATTCTATCATAAGCACTGTTCCAAAATGTTAAATGCAGGTGTATAGAATAGTTATTGCAGCCTATCTTCGATACACATTAAGTACAAATGTTTATGATGAAGTTTTTTGTCAGTTATAACGTTATCGAAAAATAGACTGAAGCTACAGATAAATTTGACTTCTATTTCTAGCATGAATAGCAAACATGTAAAAATTCCCGTTTGGCTTGTGTAGCACTTAGACTCTGATATCTGATTAGATCCGTTTCCATCATACGTGACCTTTGAATTCGCGAACGCAAGAAGGCTGTGAAGACAGCTTAGAAAATCAGAAAAGATATGTGGCCAGAAGACAGAAAAAGAAAATTGGCTGGAAGACGGAAAAATTAAGTGACTGCTAATCGAAACCTGCACCTCTCAAATTCTGTTTGAACGCCCTGTAGCTCTAAGCCAAAGACTACCGAGGGCAGATACTAAGTAATAGATTTTAGAATATAAGAACATTGTGTAAGTAACCTTATTAGCGCCACCTGACTGTATTCTACAGAAAATAAAAGAATGTGAGAACGTAGGAAGTCGTTGAAGACAATTCAGAAAATCGGATACAGAGTTCTCAGCCGGATTCTCAGACAGGCAACGTTCTATTCCGTGTGGAGGCTTACTGGTTACATTGTACTGTTTCGTAAGATATATTTACTAAATTTTCTAAGCTGTCTTCACGGCATTCCTTCGTCCACCGATTCCTTTATTTTCTGTAGAATACCGACACAAGCGACAATTCTAAATTTGTTTACTATATATATATATATATATAATCAGTAATTAAGGGTAAAATCAATTAGTTATTAATTAATTTCACCAAGTAGTGTTCAGCATGTAAAAGACCATTCAAGGCGTGTTCAAAATATTACGTTATATAATTATATAACGTTATATATATATATGTGTGTGTGTGTGTGTGTGTATGTGTGTACGTGTGCGTGTGCGTGTGTGTGCGTGTATATATGTATATATATATATATATATATGAGTTGAATATTTCATGTGTAATCCATTCACTGAAGGAATATTTAGAAATATATTCATCCATATACTAAATAATTTTCCTTAATTTCTTTTAATAATTCCTATTTGAAGTAATTTTATTTTCTGCTTATGTCAATTCTTAATAATGTTTTAGCGAGGCCGGCAAAATACACAAAATCCTTTATCGACTTTATCCAAGTTATTAACTATAAGACTTTGATGACAGTAAAGAAAACTAACATTTTATCGTTAGTCGATATAAAAATCTCTGATAATTATATAAAGATTGCTTAAAACCGTCACTTCTTACTTACGATTACTAATATAAAACATATATGGGAAACTTCTGACAAAAATTGAATGTTTTAAAACTTGTACATATAATAAATATGTGGAGAAAATATTAACATACAGGATGTTTAATTTGATTTAAATGCAGTAAATCGTAAAATGGCAAGTTTATCTCTGTGTTTCTATATCAATCTTCTTTAACCTGTATTCATGTCTTTAAATTACGTTCAGTAATATCCGTAGGTGCACAAACTTTTATTGAAGTGCCCCCACATTTCTAATCATTCTTGCTGTCTGTATAAACCAATCGATAGCTGATGGCATAAACACTTTGTAGATCTTGACTGAGTTTCCAGTTAACACGTTCTTCATGATTTGTAAATAGCTAAAAGCATACAAAATATTCCTAATTATCTAGAAATAACGTGCATACATATTTATATACGTAGAAAACTGTACATATGTATGCATATATATTTGTGTATCTATATATCTAGATGTATGTGCTGTCATGTGTTTATAAGCATATGATTGTGCATGTATGTTACTATGCATGTGTATGTGTGTACATATTTATGGATATTAGTGTATAACCATAACAATCAAGAGAGACTTCCATTATCCTCTAGTAAGAATTATCAGGGATATTTTTCACTCATTAGTGAATATAATTAATACTTCAATTTGAGTTAAGATAACGATGCAAATTGCTTGTCTTCAATAAGCATGGCTTAAAAGTTTTAATTCCCCTGACTTCCTGTTCTGATGGGTGCGTGACATAAATTCAAGATTTTAAATATCCGCAAAAATTCAAGAATCTCATCTAGCTTATCTGTCTAAAACACTCAATAGAGGTTGATGTTAAGATGTTAATTAGATTGTTATAACTGGATATACATACATAGATACACGTATATATATATATATATATATATATATATATATATATATATATATATATACATACATAGATACACGTATATATATATATATATATATATATATATATATATATATATATATATAAGTGAAAATAAAGCGATCAATGCAATCATGACATCAGAACAAAATGTGATATATATATATATATATATATATATATGCATGCATGTATGTATAGATAAGTGAACGTATATGTTATGCATTAATTTATGTATATAAATCCCCTACTTTTATGTTATTTTGTGGTACATTATTTTATGCATATCATGCATGTCACTGTTTTACAATCACCTTCCAGTATTTCAGCCATTTTCAACGCTTTTGTTTACAGATCTGCTTAAAGTTACCATAGGAATCATATATAAAACATGAAAACACAAATTCAATATATTAATATTTTTTTTTTCTATAGAGCTATTCAATAAAATGAAGCCTGAGACAATTATTTAAGAATATTAAGCCTATTTCTTAGACAAAGATTCAATATTACCTCTGAAATTATCCATCAAGGATGATTCCGTAACATGGTTAAAATAATATTTTTTCCTGCTATTCTTAAATGTCTATTTAGCTTTGTTATACAACAATAAAAAAATTGAGATTGAACACATCAAGCTATTCTGTATAAGTGAGTCATAGTTTTCGAATGAGAGCAGGGGTATATAGAAACATTCCTCTCACAACCAAACGCGTTTGTAAGCATTCTTCCAAATCGAACTCTCTAAAAGAAAAAGAATGACACAAATGCATCAATCAAATAATTAGCACAAATTTTCAGACTCCTTCATCTTTAACCTCATATTTTAACTTATTCCTTCTTTCGGAAATCACATTGCGATGTCATGATTGCATTGATCGTTGTATTTTCACTGATATCATTACAACCACTACCGTATGCCGAGTAATTTTTCTGCAAAGTTCTATTTTAGTGTCAGTGAAGGAATTATATTTTCAATAAGATTTAATTTATATATTTCATTTTTAATGAGCTGTGTGGCAGTATATGATACAGCTCACAATGCAAAGGATAACGTCTATATATTTCTCTCTATAAATTAACCTTGGTTACTATTAGATATATTCGCCTTAGATGCGTTGTACAAGTTAAATATGCATTTATATAAATATACACAGTTTCTGTCCCTCCTCTACCACTCCCTTCCTTGCTCTCTCTCTTTCTCTCTTTGTTAATATCACTCTCTGTATAAAGACATATACACATGCATATATACACACACATATATGTATGCATATATATACATATATATATACACATATGTATCCACACTTATAAACACACACACACATATATATATGTATATGTATATATATATATATATATATATATATATATATATAATGTGAATGCACATGTATGTGAGTGAGAGCTAAATGGAACTAGAGGATCAGTAAAATTAGTTGACGTGGCTTCCCTAGATTGGTGTTGTAGTTGATGCAGACCGTATCTAAGCAGGAAGCCTGAGTCACTAGCAGTCTTGATTTTCAAATTAATCTCCACCCCTAAATCCAGACACCACATGCGTTCTGAAAAATTATTTTCAAATTTTGAAATGAATCATTAGTTACTGCAGAATTCTCCGCCAGGGTTTTGCTTCGTGCCTACCTCTCTAAATAAGTATTTTTGTGACGTATAATCGTTGTGTAACGTGAGATTTTTCAAAGAAAAGAATATTAAAATATTTGAATTTTCATTGGTCAAGTTTAATATTAATATACGTAATGCCAAGACTGTAGAAATTTTAAATAGCTGAATGGCTGTTGTTTTGTTGATTTTTTCTTCATATACGGGAGACGATATCCGACATATCATTACCCCTACTCAGTGATGTATAACATTCATTTTACATATAGATGAGAAAAAACACTAATGAAATGAAAATGGCAGTACAGGTATAGCTGCAGGAAAATAGAAATATTCATGGAATAAAAGTTATTTTCAGACAATATATACAAGAAAATTACTGAATTGATAAAGACTGAAATGATCTAAGTATGATATAAATCTTGCCCCATAATTGCCGAAAGAATAAATGTAATATTAGTCACTGAATACCATTATATTCTCCTCGAGAACTATTATACTCTCATATTAAATTTGTTGAGTTTTTCTTTTTGTATGCAACACTGACTCCAATATTGATACACTGAAATAGATTTTTCTTCGTGTGTATTATAATTCGTGCATATTTCTATATAGCTATTATATTAGTTTTTTCTGAAAGTTTCTAAATAATGGTCAAATCTGATGATATTCAAGAATTAGACATTAGATTTTTTTTTACTCTGAATCAATTTTCTGCAGATTAAAAACAATACCTATACATACAACGTTTCTAGACAAAAAAGGAAATAAAGTTAGTGTGGCCAAAATAAAACGCAGAAAATGAACTGTATTTCACGGCAACTGAAACGATGTGAAAGGATTTGTTGTATGCAAACTGTAATACAAATACGTAAGACAAAATTCACTTAATATAATTTTCAAAAAGTTGAGTTTGTGTCGTATTCCGAACAAAGCATGAAATATTCAAATATTCAAAAATAAAATTTCAGAACAATAAGTTATAATACATTAGAAATTCATTATCTTACGTGTATTCATTTAGTAGTATAAACAACTCTATTCCTGGGTGAATTACGCTTGCTTAAATAATATCAGAAAGGTCTCCAGAATGCAGGACTCTCTTATAGGATATCTCGTTTCCGAAACCCATTGCAAGTAGTTTAATAAGATTTGAGTAAAAATTATATTAGACACAGCCAGAAGACTGGTGGTTTTTGAGCCGATTTTCTATAGGAGATAGCAGTACGAACATTGCATAATGTGCAAGGCAAATGTTTTCTTCATAAATAAGGATAAAATGAAACTCCATCGTAGGTTGTTGATCTCCAGCATTAAATTTATTAGTACTAATCTGACTATTGTTGTAGCATGATGATGATGATAGAGCTTCGCAGATTAGGGAAATTCCTATTCGTATTTTAGACGTTCAATTTACTTACTCTGTTTAATTTGATAGAAAACTGAATTATTTAAATTAATTTCTGCTGTTCGGCATTTCGATGCGACGCAGAACAGAGTAAACATTCTTAATTTTCCACTACGATATTAATGCAGCTAATATAAAATGCATAAGTAGCAAAGTTTTCATAACATATACAAAACATTTAACGAGTGGATGTTGAATTAGATATGCTATAGGGTATTTTAATAAACGCTCGAGTTACAAAATATGACGACCGTCTTCCAGTTTCTGTCTACCAAATCTAGTAGCAAGAGTTTGATCGTGCTGGTGATATAGAAAACGTTTGTCCAAATGCTGTACAGTAAACTGATACCGAACCCATATTCTTAGGAATACACCTTCTTACCACACAGCCCTACCTGCGCTTATGCTGTTTTTTTTCTTGATAATGAATATTGATTTCAAATTTTGGCACAAGGCCAGTGATTTCGGGGAATAGGTAGATCGATTATATCAACACCAGTGTACAATTGATTTAATTTATTGACCCCGAAATGATGAAAGGCAAAGCCTATCTCAGCAAAATTTGAACTCGAAACATAAAGACGGACATTCTGTAATTAATACCAAAATTATATGAAAGTCGGCAGTAACATTGAGTTACCGAATTACATGTATCCTCTGATTCCGCCGTCTAAATTCGAAATCCAGATCCAACATATTTCGACTTATTTTTGTCCTGTATCACTTCAGCGATAGATATCACATCCAACTCTTGTTTTTAGAAATATTTCATCTAAGACTATATTAATCAGTGCCTCCTTCCTCTATTTTATTTTTGGTCAAAGATAAAGTAGAAGTTGAATGGAAATTAACTACTAGCTAGAACGTGTAAAATATGTCTTGGGGATTTACTCTAAAAATATGTATCCAGCTTTTGATAGTCTTTAATGAAAAATATTGGGCGATCCCATAACTAGTGCGTGCGGTATTTTGAATTGCATGAACTAAAAGTCGGAGCGGGACAGGATAAACTACCTCCATCAGCTTGCTATAAAAGCAGGTAGTAATTTTACGGTGTCCTTATTCTTAGTGCAGTTGGTACCTGGAGAGGCAAGTCGATAACGCCCAACAGTGTCGTCGGACGTTGGATGGAGGGGTCTGGTTCGGTCCAGACCTCCAGATAAAGAAAAAGTGGAGTGACGTCAGGACCAGAGTGGTCTGAGCGAGGCTAACCCTGAAATTGAGGGTGGATGTCGCAAGTGCATTTATCGCATCTGTGATCACCTAACGCTTAACTGTCGTGCTTTGCCCCGATTCGAGTTGGAACGATTGCGCTTCCGTGTATTGTGGAAGGACAATGGACTTCTTGTAAGGCGCTCTATCTGTTGCCAAGAACTGTTAAAGAGTGGGCTAGGGATGCTATGGCTGATGATGCGCATCTAACTAAGGCATCTTTGGTTTTACCTGGATGGTGAACAGGTGTGGTCTCCGTTCGTCAAACTGCTGCTTCCTAAGTTCACTAGCATCAAACGTAGTCCAAAGTTGGGTATTTGGCATGCTGAGTGTCGTAAGGCCTTCGTGCTCCGCCACCTCACGGGTAATGCTGGTAGCGAGGTTTCTACCCCGTCATTCTATAGAGAGTTGGTAGAGGCCAAGTGTGATGACACCCTCGGGGACATCCTGGGCTTCGAAATTGGTGAACAGGCCAGCCTGTTCCAAAGGACATTCGGGCCGGGACCCTTGGACAACTTCCAGAGGTCTCTAGCCTGGCAATGTTACCGAGGAGCCTTACCAGGTCATGATAAACTTGCAAAGCACGGTGCCTCATGCTCAACCACCTGCCCAAGTTCTGGGCGGGACAGCGAAACTGTGCCGCACGCATCTGTGCAGTATTCGAGGATTGTAGACCTGTGGGTTTATGTCGAACGGCTGCTGTCACGTATAGGAAGAGTACAGCTGTGTTCTAAGTCAGTTAGAAAGATTGTTCCACCTACCTCTCTAAACAGAGTAGGATAGGCTTGTTTTCTCGTAGTGGTCGCTATGATGAAAGAAGCTATCTGGAGAAGACGTATGAAAGGATTGGTGACAGGTATCTTCATCACTGGTGAACTTTTTTGTTTTCCAACTATGAAGGAAAATATGGCTAGAGAGGAGGTGCCTGTAATCGGATACATGGAAGCAAGTGGGTATGAAAGGTCCTGAGTGAGTGTAAATCATAAAGGCATGTAAAAAGGTCCAGTGGAGGAATGTGGCTAGCGGGGTCATACCCGTCCCCTATTTCATTTTACTGTCTTATTGTTTGTTTTTGCATCATTTCAATGTCACTAATTTTTAAATGTTCATTTCAATGTTATCCCGACACCGCGTTCAAATTGTATCGCCCAATCTATGTTTGGCCTTTGTAGCTGGAATAAAATCCTTATTTTTAGCTCAGGTTTTGAAGGGTGCGGTTTTAACAGTTATTTTTTCAAAGCTATAATAGAAGTGACAAAGGAACATATTCAGTCCTTTTTTTAAATTTATGAGTTCAATAAAGGCAACAACATAACGGTAAGTGCGAGGAATATTAATGCAGTATATAGGGTTCGGACAATACGTGTAAGTCAGTTTCAACGGTGGTTCCAGAAATTTCGAGCCGGAAATTACAGTCTAGAATACGAGTCTCATCCTGTAAGATCTGCAGAGCTCAATGAGAACGTCCAGCAAACTCTGGTGGAGCAAACTCTAGTCTTAACTGTTGTGTAACTACCAGAGAAGGTTGGATTTTGTCATTCAACTATTCATTGACACCTGTGTGCCATCGGAAACTACCATCTTTGGTTTCAAGACGAAAAGTGTTCTTCCATCAGGACAATGCTTGGCCACATACAGTGAGGATGACATTCCAGAGGCTGGAGCAGTTTAAATGGGAAACAATACCCCACCCACTAAAATCGCCGGACATTGTTCCATCTGATTATCATTTATTCCGCAGTCTTCAAAATCATTTCGAAGGAAAAATATGAATTCTGTAGACGAGGTCAGAACAGTACTGAAGAAGTATTTTTCATCACAGATAAATGCATTTTGGAGGAGGGGCTTTACAAGTCTACCAGATAGATGGGAGAGCATTGTAGAAAATGAAGGAGAGTATATTTTAGAATAAAAAGAACGTCGCGTATCTTAATGTTGAAAAATAAAAGTATAAATACACCGCATTATTTATGGGATACCCAATATATCAGTTGCCATCTTTTATCATATTTTCACATTTAAAACATATTCGTGGAATATAATATATTGATTTATAAACACAAATAATTTTAATTTCAAGAACTTATTCTTTTGGTAAAAAAAAGATTTAGTGAAATCGATGAAGTTTACTGGCGACAGTATACAAGTCAATCAGAATAGTCTTTTGATAATCCTGATTACTGTAAAGCATAAAATGTATGCTATACCACGAGTCGTCTCAATCTTTTTCATAGTTTAGGTTCTCATTATAGATAAACGGACTTTCAAAACTACTGCTAACATGGGTATTACTTAGCATTATATAAGTGGGTATGTCTATAGGTGCACTTTACTCGATTTCCTAAAGCACTTTTCACAGCTATTCTAATGTATTTGAAATTTTCTAAAAATATTTTGATATAAATACAGTGATTTCGAGTGAAGCAATTGAAAGATTAAGAATTAGAAAATGCATTAGCTCAGTATGGTTTATATTTTGAATTAGCAGTCTTCTCTCTGCTTTTTGACATACATGTAAGTATATATGTAACTTATTTGCCTCGATGACGAAGGTAATATTATGTGCTGCACCAGGCTGATAGCCCGTGTTAACAAATAAACATGGCGTATGCAAATACGAAATGAGACCACCCGTCTATAGGCACTATTCTCATATATATCAATTTAATACACAGCTGAAAGAGCTACTAATTGTTCCATGTTGTTATAATATTTGAACAGCCATATTTTTAAAATACCCCCTGTATCTTAAAGCAATATTTCAAACTATTTAATCGTTATACATACATATTAAAAACTATGACGCTTGGCAGTGAGAAAATAAAAATATGTGGAAAAAATGTGGTGAGGGTTGGTGCTAAAAATGGAACGAGAAAAAGAAAACGAAATCAAGAAAACTAAGATCTTCATCCTCCGTGATTGTAGGAAGCTCACTAGATACAACTGGTATAGAACAAAATAACAAGAAATACGTCAAAGTCTTGGATACAACAACTGAATCCGGACTGATTAGTTCCCTCTAATTCGATAAACGAAATCTGTCCATGTGTCTACACCGGCTAAAAATCTCAGGTCTGGAATTAAGAAGTGTGATGGGAGAGCAGGATCCAAGAAGAATAGGTGATCATTCTGCTACGCATAAGTTGCATTCCTTAGATCCTTTAACCTGGCTTGGATTTCTCAACTATTCTCCACTTAATTGTATGTGGTGTGCAGCTGTTCCTCTAATCCCATACGTGGCTAGCCGACTTAATTGCATTACTTTTATCTATGTGCAGGGAAAAAGATAGGTGGTCTGCATAACGTCCCTTGAATTCTCCCTCAAATAACCCGATTTAATTCTTCATTTCAATTTATTTGTGATGGAGTATAGCTGTAACTTCAACCCCGTGTGTCTGTGTTGAAACTTCGTTCAAAGAATTACAATGTATGAGCAACTGAATAAGTTTGAATAAAACATTATGAGAATGCAAGTCAGGGCTAGAACAATAAAATATGGCGTTGCCTACAAATAGTAATGATGTAGAAATGTCAAAAATTCCGTGGAATAGATAGATAGACATATAGATATGAATATATATGTATGCACATATGCATATCGATCCATATATATGTGTGTGTGTGTAATCTTCTCTCTCTTTCTCTCTCGCTCTCTCTCTCTCTCTCTCTCTCTCTCTCTCTCTTTGCCTATATGAAGTATAAATACACTAAACGTGTCCACTGCCCTCTGTAATGTGGGAGATTGGCAATTAGGTCCTAAATTTTATTCCATTACATAAGAAACTCTTTCAACGGAATTAGGAGGAGCAGGTATTTTATAAAACTGAGAAAAGTGTTTTTTTTCCTTAATATAGTGTAACTATTGAATTATGAAAGAATTTTAAAAAATATGACAAATGAAGGAAAACTAATGAAAACGATATGCTTATTACAATGTAAGTTGTGAGAAAAGCGAACTTGATAGTTATTTAGTCAACGACTTTGCATTCGCTTCCCAAAATTTGCATCATTTGCCAAATATGTGCATTTTTTGTTTCCATGTACACATTTATTAGCTGTAGGTTTACTTGAAACGTGAGATTTCAAAGGTTAGAAATGGTGTTAATAACGTCATAAATTAAAGAATTATATATTCAATGCATTGAAATTATGCAACATTTTTCTTATAATGACATTCGGAATTTTAAATGTTACATTAAAAATATACCCAATACATTTAAATATTAGTTGCATTAATGTTGCTATGGAGAATAAATGTGATGAATAAACCTTATAATGTAAGATGTACGACTGTCTTGGTAACTACCTTTTCAATCAACACACTTACAATAATTATTATTATAATGTGATTTTTATTTTCATAATGTTCACACTAGCTTCACAATCGTTAAATGATATCGAAAACGTTTCCAATATGTTTTGTTACTAGTCGACCCTTCACATGCGTTGCGATACAATGATGGTAATATGCACATTTCAATGAGTTCAAATTCCGCCGAGGGTGTCTTTGCCTTTCGCCCTTTCGGGATAGATAAAGTAAATACCAGATAAGCATCAGGGTTGTTGCAATCGACTAAAACCCTCCTCCCAAAATTGCAGGCATTGTGCCAAATTTTGAAATTAACTTATACAAACAGTCGACAGTATGTATGAAAGCTTTTTGGATTCGCCGTTATTGTATGGTGATATTTTGCTTCCCTTTACTCTTCTGTAGTCGACTACACAATTTCTTTAGTTGTTGCAATGAGATATGTGTTTGATTATTATTGCAATTTATTTTATTTACTTGAGGTATGTTATTTTATTCGAGGCAAATTATTTTATTCATTTAAGGCATGTACTTGTTCTATCCTTATTATAATCGAAAGTAATCAGGCAATTATTTCCGGCATTTGTGATATCATCCACTACGTACACCCAAAAAATAGTTCAAAATAAATAGCTTAGAATTTTAAAATATTATGCAGACGAATACTGCACCAAACTACATTTTACTACAACGAGCCTGGCAGAAAATGAATAATGTGAAAAAGTTGTATATACTGGAAATAGAACTATAAAACTTCTAATAACAGTAAAAACAGAAAGTCCAGTATAGACGGATGCAATACATCTTAAACAGATCGATAACAACCTAAATTTCTCAAAACGTTTTTCTAACTATTCATCACCAATTTCTACTTCTTCCTTTAGTAGAATATAGTATTTCATGAGGATAGAGCTAAACTGTCTACAATTGGTATGCCCATCTAAACTAAAATCTTAAAGTAATGGCCTCTTCAAAAACCAAATGTGAAAAACAAAACAATCACTATTCAAATCAAGTGCAAATGGAATTGGAGCAATTAAGTATATTTCTGCTTTCTTCAAAATTTCTAGAGAATAACATGGAAAATACATATCTGAGAAGTCAAGAAGAATATGTATAGATTTACTTCAAATCAATTCAACGTGCATATTAACGCATTTCTTAATATCAACTGACGACGAGACACTTATAGATCAGCTTTGAAATATATATGCAGTACGTGATAAAAAGCGTTTCGTCAATAGAAGCTTTTACCATCGCTGCAGAAAAACTGGGGATTTTGCACAGTAAAAACAAACAGTATGTTACTGGTAAAAACCATACCATAAATACAGTCTAGGAATGCATGGCAGAATAAAGGGTCTGACGGCATTGTGAAATTCTTGGGAATATTTTATAATTGGAAGTTATTATAATGACTTAATAATATTGTAATTAAATTTTGAGATAAAACACATATGCATTATTCATATTTCCTTTTCAAATTAGTAACCCATTTTTCTTTTTAATTTACCCCC
Organism: Octopus sinensis; assembly: GCF_006345805.1. Taxonomy (NCBI): domain Eukaryota; kingdom Metazoa; phylum Mollusca; class Cephalopoda; order Octopoda; family Octopodidae; genus Octopus; species Octopus sinensis. The sequence continues at coordinate 180,433,661 of NC_042997.1, forward strand.
TGCAACGTTTGCACGTTTAATTAATTACCCATGCCAAATTTGATATAATCTATATTGAAACAATTACATTATGTAAAGCATATTTAAAATCCCTCAAAACATAACAACTTTTATTATCCATTAACTTTTGTATTCAATATATGATTCTAATTCTATAGTTATCGACTGCAACTATATTTTTTGTCATTTAAGTCTCACATTATAAATTACAAAGCGGAAGTAGCTAATATAGAAACTTTGGAAGCTTAAATAGTTATCAGAACATCGGGAAAAATGCTGTATTAGGTTTTTTTCCGACTCATTATGATTTTGTGTTATTTTGTTAATGCAAAGTAGGATAATTTTCTAGTTTTATATTAGGTATATGTTGTTGTGACTAACGCTGAATCACATCGAAACGCCATCGAATTTTTTCATAAAAATTTTCATGTGAGTTTATAGCAGAGATTTATAACAAGTTAAACATTAATAACACTGGTCAACAGCCGATTTTCATCAGGGATATTATACGGTGTTTTATATGTAGTTTTGTCCGCAGATTTAGAAAATGTAATCTGTTTCCTTCTATCAGGCACAGTTTTTCTGATGAGATAAGGGAGGTATATAACTCCCATCAGCAGTATCACTACACGTAAACGTCTTATACAGGTAAATTCTGACTATGTCAAGGCATTCCAAAAACAGTCCTGATATATTTTGTCATGTGGGTGGTTCATTTACCATCAAAGCTCAGCGACGTGCCATCAAAAGGAAAATCAAGAAGATCTGCCAGTTATATTTTGGCTGCTCTCTCGGGGAAGAAGATAAGAGTTGGGCCCCGCACATCATCTGCTCAGTTTGTTCAAATGGACAAAGGGTTTGGCTAAATAAGGGGAATAGAGCAATGGCGTTTGCAATACCTATGATATGGAGAGAGCCAAAGGATCATTTCTTGGACTGTTATTTGTGCAACGTTAATGTATGTGGGATTACTGTAAAGACCAATCATAAGATTGTGCATCCCAACTTGGAATCAGCAAGAAGACCAGTACCACACAACGATGATGATCTTGCTATTCCAATACCACCAGAAAATTGCCTTCAGATGTCTGACAAAGTTGTATTTCCTGAAGAAAAGATTACTGCTGTCGAAGACACCGAAGTGGGTGCATAATTCACGATTGAAAATGAAGACGTACCACAGAAATTTTCTCAAGGAGAGTTAAATGATTTAGTTACAGACTTTTCATTGTCGAAGGATAAAGCTGAACTATTGGCCTACAAGAAAAGTGTCTGCTTAAGAAAGATGTTTGTATTACTCATTTCAGGAAGAGAAATAGGGGTCTGCCTTCATGCTTCTCTGTTGATGGCCCACTTTGTTTCAGTAATAACACTGAGGAGTTATTTAGCTGTTTGTTCCAAGAGCATGTTCCAGCTGAATGGCGCTTATTTACTGATTCATCTAAGAGAAGCCTTAAAGCAGTACTACTACACAATGGCAGTAAGAAACCATCCAATCCCATAGGACACTCAGTGTACATGAAGGAGTGTTATGAATACATGCATGTACTCCTCAATGCCATAAAGTATACAAACTACAGCTGGAAAATTTGTGGAGACTTGGAGGTGATTGGAATGTTGATGGGAATGCAATCCGTGTTCACCAAATATTGTTGCTTTTTATGCCTATAGGACAATCGTGCAACTAACAAGCACTATGTGCAATCAGAGTGGCCTTTGCGAAAATCATATGAGTTTCTAGCGTCCAGAGTAAGCCACTTTTAAACCCATAAAATGTTCTTCTTCCCCCTCTTCACATAAAGTTCGGCCTCATGAAACAATTCGTGGAGACACTTGCCAGGAAAAGCTCAAAAGGTCTTGAATATGTGAAGGCTAAATTTCCAAAAATCCCCGAGGCAAAACTGAAGGAGGGCGTATTCATAGGTCTGCAGATAAAAGAACTCCTGAAGGACAACCACTTCCTCACAGAACTGGATGAGATTGAGCTTAAAGCCTGGGAATCCTTCAAATGGCTCTGTGAGAATTTCCCAGGCAACAAGAAATCTCTAGAATTTAGAAATAGAGTAAAATCTCTTCTAGACTCCTACGCTGCAATGGACTGTTGGATGTCGCTAAAAGTCCATTTCCTTGATTCACATCTGGACTTTGTTGCAGAATACCTAGGAGCAGTGTCCGATGACAAGGGGAACGCTTTCATCAAGATATTGCATCGATGGAACAACGTTATCAAGGATTTGGGAATGCAGGAATGTTAGCTGACTACTGTTGGATGTTATACAGGGATGAACCTGAGACAAAACACCATAGAAAGTCCAAATCACAAAGTTTTTAAGCTGTTATGCATTTAAGTGTATTCTAACTTATTTGTACACAATAATTTTAATTTTGTACAATAAAAAGCCATGAAATTATCGTATCTTGTATTCAATATACTTTATATAGACATGCTTTACGTATCCTATAAGGGAAAACAGCGGGTATCATTAGCACGCAAATGTGACCAGATAGAGGACGTCGGACTTAAGATTTGTAATCAGCATCAAAAGTTAACACAGAAAAGTCAATCAGCAACTCTGATGATTAAAAAAAGTTTCATTTTGTTGACCAGTGTAATTTTATATATTCCAAATATTGTAGCACATAAAAATTCAATTCCTAACCAAAACCTTAATAGTTACTTGAGCAATCACAACCTGAAGCAATATTTAGCGTATGTGAACATTCCAGAAGGTATTCACTGTAACAAGAGATTTCGTTCGCATCGAACAATTTTCAATTATATTTGTGAAAGGGGAATAATTTCAAAGCTTACATTTAAACATTATATAATACGAGCGTAGCAATATTTATAAGAAGAAATGTTACCCGATAATTTACTATACAAGTAATCTTTTATAAAGCAATTTTCTACCTTTTGTTTAAGAGAAATAAATGTAAACCGGTAACCTTGCATATAATAGTATTCATTCGAATACTATTCATTCGAAACTTGCACAAACCGTATGTGTGTCAATCGCAGATATTCTTTTCGAAGTGCAAATAAGTATACTTTGTTATCATTTGAAATAAGACTAAAAGTCATTACCAGGTTTATCCTTGATGTATGCAAGTACGCATAAATTGATATGCCATGGAGTTTTATCCATATTTCAGCGATTTTAAAAGTGATGATTCCTCTAATAATTAGATTAATATTGCAGAAATATAAATATAAAAATGTGTTTAAAGCCTTAGGTGGGATTCAAAGAAATTGCCTTTAGTAGAATATCTAATATTTTAGTTGGAAAGCAAAATGGGCTTTATCAGTCATATAGATTTTAATGTGAACGTTTATAGTCACTTTTCTAATCAAAATGTTTAAATCTAAGTTGCATGTAAATGTGTGTATCCACGACCAATGTGTATATAAGTGTATGTGTGCTTATGTGTTCGCGCATTCTTGTGTGTTTATATGTGTGTGTTCGTGTGTGTATGTGTATATCAATAGATGTGTGATATATAGATTAAAATTATATTCATATTTTCCATTAAAAAATAGTTACTTTTTAAAATTTTTACTATCAAGTTTGGTAATCCTTAAGAGATTACGAGCGAAATTGAATCTATTGTAATTTTTTTATGTGCGTACTATATTTCTTTAAGTGCAGATGTTAATAATAATTGCGTTAGGAATTTTAAGCGAACATTGCCGTTCAATATTTATAATTATGTAATGAAACGAGTTCTGAATGCGTTCCTAAATACATTATTTCTTTGGAAATATTCCGGTGGAAAATAAATAGCATTTCAGTATGTAAGATGATGCTGTTTGCAAAATTTAATAGGAATGATAAATACAGAGAACCAGATCAGGTAGATATATACATATAGATATCAGGATTTATCTTTAAAGTTCCACCAAATGCTGTAAGGAAGTGGTGCATTATTAAATGCCAAAGACGTGAAGCTATAAAGCAACATGGAGATTAGAAGATAAGTATTTGTGCTTATGAATGAAGTGGTCGATGCTTTTAAGTTCATACATATCACACTGCATGATGATGTCCTCCTACTCCATTTCATCTCATGTAACATGTGATTTGTGATTTTCAGAGTCACGGAAGCATAGATCTGTTGTCGCAATAATTAAGGTAGCCATGATTTCGATCAGTTTTATTTAAACCCCTGTGTGTTCGAGCTAAATCTGGCGATATTTTGTCTCTTTTTTTCTTCAGAAACGGCTTGATGTATTGATGAACAGTCACTGGCGCTCGAGGACATAAAGACTAAGGTTATACTTGAGAAAAAGAAATCTGACATGGTGAACCGGAAGCATTCTCAATATTGGAAAACTGTTACATGTATAATAATGATTCGCGTCGGGTATCCCAATGTTGATATCATGTCCGCTGCTCAATGTTCTGCGAACATCATAAAATCTGTAAGACATGGTATGGTCTGCTGCTGCGGAGGCTTACAACCCATTGCCAGCAGGAGCGTCATGGTGTTTGTGATTATCACCAGTGATGGTGTTATCATGCAGCCTACATCTTTGAACAGAGTCTTAGGCACAATTCAGACGTCTATGTAAAGTTACTAGAGACTGTGGTCAGACCCTGGCTCGAGTGGATTGCAGGTTGGATGCCATATGGGAAGCATCAGACCTCTGGAAAGAGTAAGAAGCGGTAATCTGGGAATTTCAACGACTTCACAAACTCTGATTCCTGTTGCAAAAGACATTAGCTACTGTACTTGCAACATCAAAGGCCGAGATGGTAGCGAAAAGCAAGTAGGTATTCCAAAGTCTTTCCAGGACATGGTGAGTAGTACATGCGCCAGGTTCCAGCGGAGCTGCCTTGAGGTTATGATTGAAGAAACCTACTCTGATTAAACAGTTATCTCCCAGCCATATTCTAACTGAAATGTTTTCATTTTTTAAAATATCTATGTATTTGGATGGGATGTGGGGGTTTATATGCCTTTCATGCAAACTATTAAATTTACCCTCAAATCCCTGTCACTTATATACCTATCATAAACAGGCCGAAACATATATTGTATATATATATATATATATATATATATATTATATATATATATATAATATATATATATATATATGTATGTATGTATGTATGTATGTATGTATGTATGTATGTATGTATGTATGTATGTATGTATGTATGTATGTATCTATGTGTGTATTTTATATATGTATATATGTATGTATGCAAATAATTCAGCAGAAAATATTTGCGAAGATACCATCAAAACTATTATAATCTAGACTAAAATAATTAAATTGATAATAATAGAATTAATAATATAGGTGAATGCAGGCCCAAAAAGGCATTAAATAGCTAAAGAATTAAAATTTATTTATAATTTTTATATATATATATTCTATGCATATCATCTAAAAGGCGGCGAACTGGCAGAAACGTTAGCACGCCGGGCGAAATGTTTAGCGGTGTTTCGTCTGCCATTACGTTCTGAGTTCAACTTCCGCCGAGGTCGGCTTTGCCTTTCGTTCTGCCTGCGTCGATTAAATAGGTGCCAGTTACGCACTGGGTCGATGTAATCGACTTTGTCTGTCCTTGTTTGACTCTCTATGTTTAGCCCCCTGTGGGCAATAAAGAAATAAATATATATGCACATATATATGTGTGTGTATATTTGACATTTGACAGACCAACTGTATATTTCATGTCTGGCTGAAAGCATTTCTCAACTTTACACAATATATTGTGTCCTACATCAGATATTGTTTGCACTTTGTAGACTCTTACATTACGATACACACAAAATCACGCATCTGTTTATTTCTATAGAATTATTCTGAGTGGGAGACAGAAAATATGCATTACTTGTTTGTAACTTGGCCGTGCCAGTTCCTACACACATATGTTCGAGACAGTGTACGAATGTTCTTACGTAAACTGGTATAGTACCCATCTGAGCTAAATAATATGCCATTCTGTAGACATAATACCAACACAGTCTTCTTACTGGGTCATAGTGTTCCTCTAGTGTTTATTTTAGAGTTTGTTATTACACTATAGAAATAAGTGTCTGTTTCAGTGCTGCTGTTCCAGTGTGCATTGCATTTTTAAATAATACTGAAAGCTATCCCGCCTTAAAAAAGGTTCCGTTTGTTTCACACGCGGTCTTTCGTGGCAACTCTTAGGCTTTAGTGAATTTTAACTTTACAGTAAACTTATGAGTGTATGCCTTACTTTTCAACCATTTTCACAGGAGTCACTATCAAAAAAGTGAAAGATTATCTATTAACTCATACATCATCTATTAAATAGATTTTCCTGATTTTATATGTTTGATTTTTAACCTATATCATCTGAATATTTTCTTAACTCTATTAATTATTATCACCTCTATGTCTCTGTACTTCCCATTCTTTGTCTGACTTTGTTTCCCTATCTATGGTGCTTCAGTGTGCGGCTGATTTCGAATATGTTTGTATGCATGCTTGGAAGTGTGTGTCTGCGTACAAGTGTCTATTTAGCATACAGCTTTACAGACAAATGCTGTCGTGCACAAGTATATTCAATGAAACATTTTTAGACTATGTATTATTATGAAGTTCACTTAGGAACTACTTAAATTCGTTTTTTATTCAGCACTTAGAGAAAATGTCTTCTAACATGCGTTCGTTATCATCGGGTCAATTTGAATCTAAGCATTCTAGACATGTCATTAGTCTGATGATACCTATATTTTTTCCTCCCATGCTCCTGAATATGGTCGTGAATTTGCACTTATCACAAGCTAAATCTTTAAAAAGTCTTTAACATTTCAAATTGCCTTATTCTAGAACTCATAATATCGATACACAACAGAGCCTTATCCTAGAACTCTTAGTTGCCTTATTCTAGAACTCATGATATCGGTACACGACAGAATCAGTCGCTAGATTATACTACTCAACGGAGTGTTATACCAAGATATGGAATCAATATATAGTGATAGAATAAGGAAAACATTCTACAATATATAATTGTGTCAAATAAGTTTAAGGTAGTTTTGAGATGTATCGTTTTTATTCGACATCAACTCCAATTTTGGACTCCCAAACCTTAGATGATTATAACACAATATTTCGCAATATAAGCTCATTACGCATTATTAAAACTATTAACTTTCCTAAAAACAACAAATGTAAACGTGAATTTCGATGCCCATTTATCTATATGTTACCCATTTGTTTAGCCGTTCCTCATTTATACATTACTAAAATGATTACACCATATTATCCAATCTCTCAACAGGTATTTCTATTCTAACAAAACCAATATAAGTTTTTTAACTAATACTAACATCGCGTATATGAAACAACTGTTGCAATGGTTGGGCAACTCATTTCCTAACACCAGCAACTCAATCGCATTCAATAATGTTTTTCAAACCATAATCCAACGAGGCAACCTTTAAGTGGTGCTCGAATAGGTAGAAATAATCCTAAATTTGCAGGCTCCCTTCGGAAAGGAACAGATAGTTAGAATAATGCACTTGAAATAACGAGATGGTCTATTCACGAATTCCTTTCATCAAAGGTCTGCTTCATGAGGGCTGCATTGTCCGTTGCTCAACTTCCCTCATTACAAAGTAAGCGGATTTAATATATTTTTCATAAATATATATTAAAATGGAAGCTTGAATTATTATTATTATTATTATTATTATTATTATTATTATTATTATTATTATTATTATTATTATTATCATTATTATTATTATTATTGCTATTAGTATTATTATTATAATTATTATTATTATTATTATTATTATCATCATTATTATTATTATTATTATTAATAATAATAATAATAATAATAATAATAACAATAAGAAGAAGAAGAAGAAGAAAGAAGAAGAAGAAGAAGAAGAAGAAGAAGAAAAACAACAACAATAATAATAGTAATAGTAATAATATATTAGCTGCTGTTTAATTAAATTATCAAATTGTTCTAATTATATCTTTATCTAATCAGCAGATGATGTAATATATCACATACATCTAAGGGCTAAATTTATAGTAATCAGATTTCGTCTATTTAATAATCTCCATAAAGTTAAGAGAATAGGGCAAATGATTAGTTGAATAATGCCTCACATATTTTTTCTAAAATTTTGAAAGGGAAAATTAAGTTATCGATATTAACCGTCAAGTCAAAAGAGATATGAATAATTAGTCTTTCATACAAATCTAACTTGTAAGAGAGAATATATCTTCTAGCATGTCTGCCCTCGTGTGAAGAATCTCTCATGAAAAACTGCCAAGAGCTGGAATGGGATATCCGTAATTTAAATGTAACCGAAGATTCTTCCCAAGAGGCGATTTCTAAATGCTTGCCACAATGATCTGAAACAATGTCAGTGATACATTTCTGATTGCTCTTTCAGAAATATGACATGTTTCTATTGAATTGATTGTAATTTTAACATTATGATTAAGCTACAAATTTTCCTGAACTTTGAAGTTCAGCAAACACCGTGAACTTCAAAGAATTAGACTTTGTTTTTGCTATTTCGTTATTCAGAAGCGATAGTGGGGTACTTAGTCTCATTATTTTCATTATTTAATAGTGGATAAATATGTTCGATTAATTCACTTTCGCCAATATACGAACGCTGGCTGATATCAAAATTCTCTAGACAGCAGAATCTGATACAACAGGTTGTTGTAAGCGCTGGCAAAAGTTATGTAACAAAGCTCATTCATTTGTATGTATGAAGCTGGTGTTTCGTGAATGTTTTGTCGCTTGGGTTGTGTTGTGTTGTTGTCGGCTGGTTGAGCTGATAAATCAAAATACTTTCTTCGGCTGCGTTAAAAAGCAACTGAACAACACCCGCGAACATTTAACACGATATCTTATAATTGCACGTACACAAACAACAACAGCAATGATTACATACTGAAAAACATGTATTGCTTGAGGTGTACAGAAAGCCACTACTGCGGCAATATGCTGCTTGTCCAACACAGTTGGAAACAATCGTGCTATATACGTCGCGACGGATGTTGTTAGTCATTTGTCTGTGCAGTCAATGTGGGCCGTCTGCTGTGGCAAGAATGTGGACACATATAGCACGACTGCCTTAACCTTTTGCAATTAATTATCTCCAAAAGCAGCTTTTTGTAGGGTACAAAAAGATTCTAGAAGACTGCATTTCCTCATGTCTTCACGCTACTCAGTTGCTTAGTAGATCGATCCAATGGAACTCGTGTTGCCTGACCACGAATCCAGGGATTCGTTTTGGAATCCCAGCTACAGCAGCATCATTAGTGAATGTACTAAGAACGGACCAATAAAAAAAAAGAATTTACATGAAGAAAGAACAGTGCATATAGACATGAGTAAAATCTAAATTTTAAAACTAACTGGCAATACAGACAAGTAGGAAAATATTGAAATACAAACTACAAAACAAAGGGAAAGCAAATGAAATATTATCCACATTCAGAGTTCGTGAGTACTAAATCCCTTTGAAATGCGAAACACATGCAAATAGAGAAAACAGCTCTTAGAAATGTAAATTATAAGAACAGTAAGTATTATAAATACAGAGACAGTTTATAATCGCCAGGAAATATGGAACTCCATATAGTTTGCATGCGTGTATGAAAATGACTACAAATGAAGTCTGCAGAAAAGTTGGACATGTCTGTTGCATGTATATAAATGTGTTTGTGAACGAATGATGTTTGCAGGGCTAGACAATTTCTTCAAATTTTAAGCAATTATGAATTCGAAGGTAAACATAAAAATATACACAGAACAAGTTACTGGGAGTCTCTTTTTCTAAATCGTGTGTTCAAAACAGTTTTGTTGCAATTCGCTATGCGAAATACAACTGTCTGGTCCATGTTCACTGCTAGTTTTACAGAAAAAATGTTTCAGCGCCTTTCATATGCCATATACCCTCTGTAACCTTTTGTGTATGTAATCAAGTTGTTTGCTGAGTATGCCTGCTGATTTTCCACACTGAAGTAGTTAATAGGAAAAAACATAGTTAAATGCGTTGAATGAACGAATTGTAGACGTGTTTTGCCAGGCCATGAGAGTTGAGCGAACAAAATAACAAGGCAAGTGACATTATGCGTTTGTCAATCGTTAAATTCACTCTTCAATCTTCATACGAAAATTCGTCAGTTCAAATGAAATGGAAGAGATGTAAGTAAGATGATAAGCTTCTTCGATAGGAATATTTGAAGAGTAAATACCCACAATACCATGTGAAGCTGTTATTTTGTTTTTCTCTTAGAAACAGAAATTAGTTGAAACCACGCAAATGGAAGGATATAAAAGGATTGAATACTTACCGTTATAGCGAACTTGCAGAAGTTCAAGATCATCTTCATCCCGGATCACATTCAAGAGAAGAGTTTGCAAGGTAGACGTAACTGCTATCTCAAACAAAACAAAAGATACGCCTAAGCTAACAGTGTTCTCAACGTCATAGCTTGCAGAGGTAGGATTTGCGGTAGTAAGAATTTGTATGTGTGACGACCATTGCAACTTTTGCTTTTCTCGACACAGTGTTAGTCGTGGAACATCAATATTGCTTTGGTTATTGTGGTGTTGTGGCCAGGTCTGTGGTAATTACTGGTTGAGTTGATCAATGATAATTGGGGAGGGGCTGCGTGAAGAAGTAACTGAACAACACTCGCAAACATCTTACAGAAGATTTTATTATTGCACATAGTCAAAATACGTTTCTTTTCTACAAATAGCTGCAGCAATAATAACATACTGGGGGTAATATACTGCTTGGAGGGTGGAGAATGTTACAACTGAAGCATCATGCGGCTGTCCAACATAACTGGAAACAATTGTGCTATATTTGTCTCCACAGAGTTTCTTGGTCATCGGTCTACGCCGTCTGTGCGGGCTGTCTGGTGTGGCAAGATTGGAGGCATATGACATAGTTACCTTAACCTTCTGCAATTAATTACCGCCAAAAGCCGCATTTTATAGAACACAAGAGTAAGATTTTAGAAGCTTGAATCATGAGATGGCTTGATGCTGATCGGTTGTTGAATAGACCGGTCACATGAAGCTCTTGTGATTTGCTCATAATGCCTAATCGTGTATCCATGGGTTTGTTTTCAAATCTGCGCTACCGTTTCATTTCCTGAGAGAAAACATCATTCTTCGTTAATAACATTGTTATCGTTTCTACCTCCGAGAAAATACGATTTTCCATCTTTAAAAATTCTGTCTCTGTATCTCTCTCGGTTTCCAGCTGTTTCACTCTCTCTCTCTCCCCCCTTGCCCTCTCACACTCCCTCTCTTTCTCTATCTCTCTCCACCCCTCACTCCATCTTCCTCAGGCGAATGTAAGCCATCAAGCATCAGGTTCCAGTTTTTCTCAAGATGTGCGAACTTATCCAAACTCACGATCATGACAGTTATCAATCAATACAGTTATTATTCATATATTTAAAGTATAGGACATTAAAAATGCTATTTTTAGTAAAACAATGTATGAGGCAAACTATATTAATTGATGATTAATGTTATTTATATCCACCCGCTAGTTGCCGGAATCAATTCCTGTCGTGTTCTTTTATATCCTGATCGTCCCTGTGGTGATGTGACCATGAGCTAAGTAAATATAGAATATCATACTACGCTATAAGAATTCACAATGATAGTTATTATAATATAAAATAGGATATTGCATAGAGCGAATCGTTCGAGCTACAGAGAAAACCACATGCGATATTTGTTCCGAATTTTACTCAGAGTTCACACTGCTACTGTACGATTATTCCCTTTAATCCTACTGAAGGATATAAAATAAGGCTCCAGTCACGTTTTAGGCTCAATTTAATCGGTTACAAATGACACTGTGGAAGAAAATCTTTATTTTTCTTTGGTTAGTAAGGCGTAGAAATGGCTGTGTGGTAAGTAGCTTGATTACGAACCACATGGTTCCGAGTTCAGTCCAAATGCGTGGCACCTTGGGCAAGTGTCTTCTACTATAGCCTCGGGCCGACTAAAGCCTTGTGAGTGGATTTGGTAGACGGAAACTGAAAAAAGCCCGTCGTATATATGAATATATATATATGTGTTTGTGTGTGTGTGTGTGTGTGTTTGTGTGTCTGTGTTTGTCCCACTAACATCGTTTGACAGTTGATGCAGGTGTGTTTACGTCCCCGTAACTTAGCGGTTCGGAGATAAGAGACTGATAGAATAAGTACTAGGCTTACAAAGAATAAGTCCTGGGGGTCGATATGCTCGACTAAAGGTGGTGCTCCAGCATGGTCGAAGTCAAATGACTGAAACGAGTAAAAGAGTAAGTATTATTTCATATTTGTTTCTTTCTAGAAACCAAAGGATACGATTGTTTACTATTCCCTTAAAACTTTGCTTTTGTGACCTGGACTTGAACGTTTTGAAACTGATCTATTCTCCTTTATATTACAGACAGACACAACATTGAGTTGCTGGTGCAGAATTCTAGTTATAGAAAATATCCTGCTCAATACCACAGATCTGCTTTTCGGTTACTTGACTTTAACCACTTGAGCATGTCCCTTAGTTGCTGACAATACGAGGGACGTTCAATAAGTAATGCCCCTGACCCACTTGCAGAGATTTGATCTAGCTGAAATTTTGCATGTGCAAATATTTATATCTCTATAGATTAGGTTGCAAATTACAGCTCTGAACTAATTGTGGTTTCTGATTTGCAGGTGTTTGAACTGAGTCAAGTGTGAAATGGAGCCTATTGAGTGTCGAGCAGTGATCCGGTTTTTGTATTTGAAAGGACGAACACCAAAGGAGACTGTTGATGAAATGAAAGTAACTTATGGTGATGATGCCCTATCATATGACCTTGTAAAACGCTGGCATCGTGAATTCAAACACGGTCGGAACTCTGTGGAAACAGCTCCCAGATTTGGTCACCCCCCTTCTGCCAAGGATGAGGCATCTGTCCGTCAAGTTGAGGCTGCCATTTTGGAAGATCGACGCATAACTATTCGCCAAATAGCCCATGAGGTCAAGATTAGTACCGGGTCTGTGGAAACTATCATTCATGACCATTTGCATATGCAAAAGGTGTCTGCCAGATGGATTCCCAGGTTGCTCACACCCTTCCAGAAGCAAGAACGCGTCTAGTGCTCGAGGATGAATTTGGAGATGACCCAAGAAGATGAGTCAAAATTTTTCAAAAGACTGATTACACAGGATGAAACCTGGGTCCATCACTATGATCCAGAGACCAAAGCCCAGTCAATGCAGTGGAAGCACCGTGACTCACCTCCTCCAAAGAAGGCAAGGGTGCAGCCCTCCGCTGGCAAGGTCATGCTCACAGTCTTCTGGGACCAGGACGGAGTAGTGATGAGATTTCCTGGCAAAGGGTACCACAATTACAGGGGCCTATTATGCTTCACTTTTGAGGAAATTAAGAGAGGTTATCAAAATCAAGAGGCGGGGCAAGATCAGCAAAGGCATCCTCCTCCTGTAGGACAACGCTCCGGTCCACAACTCGCTTGTCGCCAGATCAGAAGCACGGGTGTGCGGCTATGAACTCCTCCCCCATCCCCCCTACTCTCCTGACCTTGCACCCTCTGATTTTCGCCTCTTCCCAGCCATGAAGTTGTTTTTGAAAGGAAAGCGTTTCCCAAATGATGCAGCCTTGATTTCTGAAGTCACGTCGTGGTTGGAGGACCAAGCTGGGGTCTTCTACAAAAACGGTCTCCAGAGCTGCATCAAATGATGGGAGGAATGCGTAACTCTGGGTGGCTCCTATGTAGAAAAAGACTAATAACGGTGCCAAGTTTCGTTGTTCTACTGCTATGGGTCAGGGGCATTACTTATTGAACGTCCCTCATATGTGCATTCCTGATCATGATTAGGAGTAGTGGTGGAGCATCATAGCCATGTGTTGAGAGGGATTGTTTGGGGTTTGAATAGATATCATAACACAAGCAAAGCTAAATGGGAATATTGGCCATTTTTCATACTTTCTAAGGGTAAGGAAACTGGAAATAACAGTTACTACCCAAAGACAAACATCGTATTACACAATGTAATTATTGCGGCATTAAAGTGGACAATAAACTAAGAAACTTATATTGTATTTTCATGAATGTAGTGAATACAAGAAACCAGCATAAGGTATGTTCTACGGAAGAAATCGTTACTGAGGGTATGCGGTCTGCAACAGGTCGCTTCTCGCTATATTTTACTGGGTCAAACGTTCAGGTTTATTACAGAAAGGGGGTGTAGAATTTGGTATCCTTTGATAGAGTGAAACAAAACATTACCCTGCAAAGCACTTAATAACGTACAATTAATCGAATGCAAATGTAACTAACGGAGTCAAAAGAATTAAATTACCTGCAGGTGATAATTTGTACACAGGTGAAACATATCTTGTTAATGAATGCTGCGAGTTGGCAGAATCATTAGCACACCGGGCTGAAATGCTCAGCGGCATGTCATCCGTCTTTCCGTTCTGAATTCCAATCCCGTCGAGGTCGACTTTGCCTTTACTGTCGGCACCCCAGCATGACCACAGCCTTAGGGCTGAAACGTATAAAAGAATGAATTAACCGACGACTAACCTCCGTACCCCGAATATTAGATTCTAGTTTTCACTTTTTCGAACAAAGGGCATATGCGATTATATTTAATCCAGTACTTCACAAGCGAATGTCTTTAACGATTACTGTAAGACGGAAGGTAAACTCGACATCGAAGATATTCGGAATCGTCACATAAATTCTTCCAACATAATACGACAAATTTCACCCAATGGTTTTCCGATTTTGCCAGCAAAGAGATTTCCCGTTTCTAGCTGTTTAAAATATACAACGTTGAGCAGTATAGCGCCAGACATGTACATACAAAAACTAAGTTGATGCTTAAAGACATTAACAAGCACCACTACGCTCTTTGATAAACTGCCATGGAAGGAACAAGTGCAGAAATATATACATAATCTTATAGACCATTTGCATCTTTGTAGATAAACATCAGACGAACAACTGGCATTAATCTGATATATCAACGAGGTGGATAATATTACAACACATATTGTAATGCTCATAGAAGGAAGAAAAAACCAGCAATGATAACATGAAAGAGATAAAAGAATATAAAATGCATGGTTTGTATAGGAAAATATATACATATATTGTAGACGGAGAGAGCATTAATACATACAGAAAAAGAAAAATGTGCATAAGTATCATGACATACATGGATGCACATATTCATAAATACATACACATATCACTTTACGTGTGTATTTGTGTGTGTGTGTGTATGTGCATATGTGTGTGCGTGTTATTCTAAACTATGTTTATATGTCTGTATAAGTAAACATATATATGCCTTGCTTGTGCTTGTATATGTTGAACACAAGGATGTCTCTGTGATTAGGAATTTTGCGACGATATCATAAGCTTGCTGTTTTGATTATTAATTATAGTTCATGGAGAGGTGAAATCAGCATAGTCTCTGAAAATGAATTTGAGATGAAACTTGTAGAGGAACCAAACGGATTAATTTCTATTACAAATCAACGATGCAAGCTTGTCAAAACTTGCTGTCGCGTTGACTTTAGCTGAGAGTTAGGTTATGGGTACATGTATCCTGGGTGACGCTCATCTTCTTCGCATCCTGATTCAATGATTTTTGCTATCGACAGTTGTAGAACTGGATGTGCTTTTCCTGTCAACTTACAAACGTTAGTATGCCTCAAACGTTTGTACTAACCTGTACCGTCATATACATATCGTCTCTATATATACACTCCATATATGTACACATATTTTTGTTTACGTGCGTGTGTGCACGTGTGAATGTACACATATGTATGTATACATATACATGCACATAGGTAAGGCTATGTAAGTACTATGGAAGGACCGTAGTTAAACTCTCGGTTCGATAATCATACGAGTGAGGAGTCTAATGCGGATCTTTTATAGGCATGTATATGTTAAGTAAAATGAGACAACAAAGGCAAGGCTGTGTGGAATTTTCGGGAGATTTATAAAGAGAAAGTTAGTCTTATAGCTGTTTCTGGAATATTGGGGATATCCCTTCATCAGAGACAATGTGAGATGATGAAATAGAGGGAAATACTAGAGTTCAATATATGGTGTTCTTTTGGAAAAAAATGGAAATAAGAAGTGTAAAGTAAATCCGGAAAATAAAAATATATGTAGGATGATATTGTTGTAGTTCCATTATCCAAGGAAAGTGGTGTGTAGAAATTGTATAAATGTTTCTTGTCCACTCTCCTTGGATAATGGTACTACAATTATAACATCATACATATATGTTTATTTTTTCTTTATACATTGGCGTAAGAGTGGCTGAGTGGTAAGTAGTTTGCTTACAAATCACATGGCTCCGGATTCAGTCCTGTATGTATGTATGTATGCATGCATGCATGCATGTATGTATGTATGTATGTATGTTTTTGTGTCTGCTTGTCCCCCCAAAATCGCTTGACAACCGATGCTGTTCTGTTTACGTCCCCGTAACCTAGCGATTCGGCAAAAGATATCGAGAGAATAAGTATTAGGCTTACAAAAAATAAGTCCCGGGGTCGATTTGTTCGATCGACTAAAGGCGGTGCTCCGGCATGGCCACAGTCAGATGACTGAAACAAGTAAAAAGAGTATTGAAGCTTAACGTCACTGGCAAAACGGCACACAATGCCTGCAAGCAACTGCTACCTATTTCGAATAAGAGGTGGGTGATAATATCAGTAATCATGGATACTTTGGAACTGAAATGTTATTAATGAAGAGACAATTTGTTTGTTTTTGTAGGGGGTCGGTGTTTTGCTGAGTTAATGCAAGTGCACACGTGTGGACACTTGTTTTTGCTTCAGTACTTATCATAAGTAATGCAAATGTTCTACCTGTATTAAGTCGATCGGAATATTCTATTTTCAGGTTTTATGAAAGGCAATTTTTATATAAACAAGAATTAAATTATGACAAACACGAATATGGACAAAAGCTGCAAAGAACCGATGATCCAAAATATATGGCTGCGTACTGGTGAGCGAATACTATATTGAAGCTTTTACTCAATTACTGTTTTTGTTACTGAAGAGGTGTGAAAGAATCTATAGCATTTTAATGTTACTCATACAAAACTACAGGGCTAAACTGTAGTGTTGTACTTCAGTGGGATTTGTTTGGTCAGTAGAGGTTCTAGATTTATTATATCCTCTTCTCAAAAAATACGATTTCTGCAATGCAGAACTTCACTGCAGTTAAGTGCAGTATTAGGAGATGTTAAATATCATTTTGCAGATATACCTCCATCGTCTGCAATGGTATGTTGAAACTAAAGCGATTGCAGCGCGGAAGACATAAGTTAGTCATTCATATACGCACAAATACCATTAACTTCATTTATACATTTATTTCTAATATGGTGTCAAAATTTTCGTCGTACGAAACTGCATCCCGATCGCTGGCAAAATATTATGCTGCATCCCCTATAATTAATATTGAATTATTACTATTAAATAGTATTCATAAATAATATTTCAGATGAGAACCAAAACATAAACGCTTCGATAACTCAAAAGCATATCAATAAAAAGAAGTGCAGTAATGTGCATCAAATCAAATTTGTAACTTGGCAATCTTTCCTGAATCAATCAAAGGCGTGATGTGTCATACAAGGGAGGGAGCAAGTATTTATCAACTATTACTTAATGATTAAGCATTGCATTCCAGTTAAATCTTGTTGTCTCTAATTCTCTCAAGCTCTGTATTTATATATTTCACAATATATATGCTATGGCATTTGTGTTTTCTATTGATACTACAATATCCTCCTTACACCCTATCGTTGTTCTTGTTGTGGCGATACTGCATAGACCTATTTAAGCATTTAACAATAAAACATCAAAGTGAGTTATAGATGTTTAGACAATACACAATTAAAAATATACAAACATGATGTACAAGGCAAAAACTGTTAACAATTGAAACAAGCATGCACTTTCACATGCACAGCCGAATGTCCTTTGTATAACAAATATCTTTTAAATGATCTGGTTTACACAGCGGTTGTTTTAGATAACGAAACGAAAGGAAAATATATCATCCTAACCGAAAATCTTAGTAAAGCTTGATTTTCACTGTGCATTACATGATTAGACATATTGAGACTCGTAACTGATTCTTGCTTTCCTATTCTATCTAGAATTTATGGGATCGTGGAACCAATGCTGCCGCAGGGAGCTGAAGTATTTTCGCAAAGGCATATTTAAATAATGACAATGTTTAACGTTGCAAAACAATTCCAATACCTCCCCCCCCCCACCAAATATTCCCCAAACTGGCGTTATTCCTGAACCTCCTGCAGAAGAATAAAGAGAACTTTCTCTTCTTTCACTTATCAAGCCATTCAAGCACTGAGTATTCGCATTCTCAGAACTAATTTGCCAGCTATTTACTTAATTATTCATACCGTACGGCCTAGACTCCCCCACGAAATAACATGTTTATTCTCACTGCTCACGCTAGAGCAGCACATAACATTCAGTAAATTCCAAATGTCAATACACAATGCCACCATTTCTCTTCATTCCTTCCAATTATCATAGTGTTACGCACAATCCAAGCAACATACACATTGTCTTACCAGTTGCTCACAAGAGAACTGTTCCTGTTGTTTTTATTGAAAACAAACAATCATCCTACTATATTGCGTTGCGTTTCTATGACATTGCTACACAAGGTATAAGCCGTCATGAAATCAATTACCACTTACAGAATAGGGAACACCAAAGATACACGAAAGTAAGCTTCGAATAATCTCTAACTTTATTCAAAACAAAAATCATATCCACACACAATAGTAACATTTTTGTTGTTTTGTTTTTTTGTTAATAAGGCACTATAAGCAATTGAAAATATTTGAGGAGCCAAAAAGGAACAGTTTATTAATTTAGAATTATAATTAAAATCTTAAAAAAACGTTACGACAATTGTAAAACAACATTACAAAAACTTCCAGCATTTCAAGAAATTAAATTATGTATGTAGTAAACTCTCAAAATATAACAAAACAAGAAACACTAGCAGCGAAACAATCCACACGAACAAGAAATTATACCCACAATAACAAATATAAATATTCCGCTAGTCACTTTTATCAGCCCTTGCCTGATGACCGCTAGGGCAAAAAACTCGATACGTGCGACATATACTGTGTTTTAATAAACCATATACTTCACATCACATATTCTTTCGACACAATCCAGTGATTATGTATTGAAACGTATATGATTGTGTATGTCCTTGTGTATATGAATATGTGCTTCTTTGCAAGTACGTGTGTACAAGTATGTCTTGACTTTCGAACATAGGAATTCCTTAATGCATTATTCATATAAAATCATATTTCTAAATCTGAAAATGATGAAAAGCTTTGTAGCTTTTTAATAGATATTTTGCCCAAGGAAATAATATTATTCAAATATGCAACTTGCTTGCCTATCTATTTTAAATGTAGTAAATATTACCCAGAAATAAAGTAAGCAAGAACTAGATGACTTCCTACAGTCTATATAGAGTTAAATTCGTTTTGTTTTTAGCCTGTTATTTCTTATATTTTTTTCTTCCAAATTCGTATTTACATAGCTGCTTAAAAAAGCAGAAAATAATTCTAGAAACTATTTTGAACAAAAGGATAATTTGAACGTGTTTTTGAGAACATGGAAAAACTATGTATGTATGTAGATCTTATTACATACTTTCTAAATGATTGTCATTATTTCAATATATAATGTTGAGAATCTAAATAACAGAAACTGAATTTTTCAAATAAAATTTAGTATTAGAAAATATACCATAAAAATAAAGCATTCTATTTTTACAATTTATATTACATCCTATTTAAAACCATAGCACATATAAAATGTTTGCTCTATTTTACTAATTTGCAATGTAAAAATATATAACAGGGAAAGTTTTTTAATTTTTCGAAGACTTGCCAACAAGTATGTACAAATATATTTAATGAAGGAGTAAAGGAAAAAATGTTTTTCCCAAATAATACTGATATGTGTTAAAATACGATCGCATTATCGAATGTAACAATATTCAGCGAATGGAAATAATGGAAACTGCATGAAGCTGACTATCACGCATCCGAATAATGCCCAAACGCTTTAGTGGCCTTCTTAATGAAGGCTGTATATGATGAAGAGAAAAGGAATGATGAAAAGTACAGAAGATTGCTAATACCGTATATTGTAGAGAGATTTTATTATTATAGTTAGAAAAAATAAGAATTATATGTAAAGACACTGCATTCAATACGTCAAGCTCATCTTTAACATACAAAGAGCCAATCAATAATTTGAAAACTTTCTAAAGCATGAGATGTTATTTATTTCAATTTGGGTATCTTTCCTGCAGTAATGTGTTGTTTGCTGTCATTGAATAAGAATATGCGTGTGGATATATGAGTGTGGAGCTGCATATATGTGTGTGTGTATGCATGTTTGTATACATGTATGTGTCATGAGTAATGAGCGTCTGTAGCTTTGAAGAGTAACCGCACCTAGACACTTGGCGTACAGTCCATGGGCTTTAATCTACATATACATGTACATAATAATGTATATTTTATGTGACTTCTATATCCACAATATCTGCCGAAAGCCGACATGTGTAATGTACAATGTTGCATAACTTGCTTCAACCAACGGTTATTGTTTTGTTAGGGGCCTGGTGAGTCATATCAGCATCAATGAGAGGTATCTCGAAAGCCTGCAAGTTTTGCAAATCTTATAGAGACGGAGCACTAGTCGGGGAGTACGTTATGTGAAACCACAATTTGAAGAACAATAGTGAGATTGAAACTGGAGCTTTTGCTGAGAGTTTTATCTTCTCAGATGCTCAACACAGTCCGCATCATCTTCTTGGTACTGCTTAGCAAAAAGATAAGTAGACAAACATCAGCATGTTAGTAATAGAAATTTTCTGTAATAAATGAACCAAATAAAAGAATATTCTAGAAAAGAATTCTAGCTTGTTAGATGGAACGTCATCGAAATATTTATACACTGTGAACAGCAGCTCCTACGTCATGTATTGTGTGTGAGAGATGGGGAATTCTTCCTTTCTCTTAGAAATTGAACAAATACTGAGAAAAATCAAGCAAAAATTGGACAAAATTCAGTTGATGAAAGCCAGTTGCAGTACAATGAATCGGGTGACAAATATCATAGCTAACCAGAATAATATAATCCCTGCATTTGAAGTAATAAAAAGCAGCGGGAACAGGCAAGAGAGAAATGACTTTGATGTGGACAACCTTGATGATGGTGAAGAAGAGAGTCTTGAAAAATGGAGGCAGGAAATGAAGGAATCAGCAGCTACACAGTCGGTTAATTTAGTAGCAGTGTATTGAACTAGGTTTCAGAAAGAACATCAAAATTGAAATGTGTGATTGCTTAACTGTGAAAACACTAGATGTACCGACACATTGACATTAGTGATTGCTTATTTCGTTGGATCAATGTTGAAAACTAAAAGTAAAAAAGGAAGGCCAGCAGGTATCGTCGTATAAAAGGTGGATGTTAATGAAATATATGAATAAGCGAACAGGATCTATGAAAGCAGAGTAAATTAAAGAAGGAGAGAATCGGATTGGAAGGAAAGTGTTGCATAAGATGAAAAAGGGATTGCAACAACAGTCGAAGAACTAAAGCAGAGTGCAAGCGTGAAAGCTACCAAAATTAAGAACTATGATGCCTCAAACAATGTAAGCATTAACGCCTTTTTCAATCAAACCAGAAAAATATATTTGATGTACGAGATGGAAATGAGAGAAATGGTAACGTCAGATTGAATACAGAATTCAAATTATTTGGTAGAAGTATATGGAAACGAATGCCAAGTGCAATATCAAATCGCAGCAGTTAAAACAAAAGGAAAATTACATTAAAAATTCAGAAGCTAAGAAAGGGTTTACCTTTACGAAAGCAAATTATTCGAGAGTAATATTAAGATGGCAGGAAAGTAGTAAAATAAAGGAACTAAACTTACGCAAAGGGATTTATTGCAAATGTTTATGAAACTAAATGAGTAAATATAAAAGGGAAATGAACCACCATACAAAAGAAACGTTAGAACGTGTCTAATTAATGCGACCAAAAATTACCAATCAATTGCATGTCTAACACTTATGTGAACATTTCTAAGTTACCTAACTTATATAATTGCAGAAACAGTATACTAATAGCAGTATGAAAAATACATTATATGCAATGAGGAGAAAGGCTATGCGGAAATTAGCATAGGAACGGGACAGCAGTTATTGATCGATATTACTGCAAGGATTGGTAAATTTATGTACTGCGTATTTCGATTACAGAAAAGCATATGGCATAGTCACATACTCGTGGGTCAAGCAGGGATTAAAACTGCTCTAAACAGTGAAATGATGATAGATGCCTGTTGGAAAATGCAATGCGATATTGGAGAACAGAGGTAATATTTTGTATGGAAATAGTGATAGATATGTAGATCAGAAGACGTGACTTTTTAAGAGATGGCTTCTATTCTGTTTCATTTGTAACCATACTGATTCAATTGTCGATTATACTAAAGGAAGCTATGAAAGGATATTCGCAGACAAAGAATAAAAGGACGAGGAATCATCTATTTTTGAATGATTTAAAGAAATATCACAAAACTAATATAGACTAGAATGCATACTGTAATCCGTCCAAATATTTAGAAATAACATTAAGAAACGAAAGATATGCTAAGATGTAGAAGAAGAATGGAAGTATCATAAACATTAATGGAATATATTTATCAGATAAAGTGAATATAAAAATCATACAAAATAGAAAAAACAGCATATAATTGTGTTTGGATACTAGGAAGTAATCAAACCAAACGTATAGAAATGTATGAAATCTCCAACAAAGTCAATTTTTCAAAATTAAAAAAAAAATCACAATTTAAATAAAACGCAGGCAATTTCATAAAAGCACTCAACTTGAGAGCAATATCGCTAATAAGGTATGGAGAAGCAATCAGATATTATTGAATGAAGGAAAGATGAACTGGGAACTATTCAGGGGAAAACGAGGGGGATTTTATCAAGCATTAAAGCATCCATTCACAACCAGATGAAAGCAGTTATACTGGGAAAGAGGAAAGTGACGGCGGATTGGGAGTTAATTAGTGTTGAAGAAATGATAGAACAATAGAAACAAGTCTAGGGTTTTATTGAGGACAGGAATCCCCACCCTCATTAAGGAGGTAATACTTCAAAGCCTACTAACAGAATTTGTAGAGCCCCAAAATTGAAAGCATGAAAAATTGGGGGAAAGAAAGAAAACCTTTGCAGAAAAGATGCTTTATGCAGGACTTTTCAAAAACTATAAAAGAAATTTGGTATGACAAGGTCATTTGGCTTTAATTAAACAGAAGAGTATTGGAGTTAGAAATAATATAAAGGTAACCAGATATGATAGATCAGCGGGACTGTTCCTCCAAATAGGAGAATGTGCAATGATTCAGATAAGATTAGAAGTGAATTGAAATCTCGTCAGTTAGCTAAGGATGAATGCAAAAATGTAGGCATTACAAAACTGCTGCGATAATTCATGACATTTTATTCCCGCGATATTTGATGTTATATGCACAGAAAAGAGTTAAGTAAAAGAATTGAACGAAAAGCAGACTGTCATACTGACTTGAAATATGAAATCCACAATTGTTGGAACAAAGAATCGACAGAATTATAATCCTGTTGATAATCACTGGAGCCTGTGATGAAGAATTTCAGAACAAATATTTGAAATTAGACGTTAATCTAAGAGTACGTGCAGTGCTGAAAAAAAGGGTAATTTTTCACGTCCTTGATCATAAGTTATTGATCGATGTGGAATATTATTAAACCTGTTACAAAACCAAAACCATATAACAGAATAACAACAACAACAAAAATAGCAACAACAACAATAGCAATAATAATAATAATAATAATAATAATAATATAATAATAATAATAATAATAATAATAATAATAATAATAATAATAACTAGAGTACCAGCGATTGTAGGATCTCTAGGAATGATTAAAAAAAGGTACTGAAACCTATTTGAAAATGATACCAGGCTTACTATCCCTACAGGAAGTTAAAAAAATCTTAACTGCAACGACTCATGTACGAGAAGGGCATTATCGCTGTGAAAACAACATGCATTCATGAATTTATTTATTTATTATTTTTTTTAAATATATATTTTACCTATGAATTTACGTGTGTAATCTGGGAATGCATACAATGAGCGCCTCTGCCC
Source organism: Octopus sinensis (assembly GCF_006345805.1). NCBI lineage: Eukaryota > Metazoa > Mollusca > Cephalopoda > Octopoda > Octopodidae > Octopus > Octopus sinensis. Next base: position 180,457,989 of record NC_042997.1, read on the forward strand.
TAGGTGTACGGAAATCACTTGCCGATAACCAGAAGAAAATTTGAAGGAATATAATCATAATAATAATAATAATAATAATAATAATAATAATAATAATAATGATAATGATAATGATAATTCTGCTCAATACCACAGATCTGCTTGTCAGTTGTTTGACCTGATCGAGTTGATCATGTCCCTTAGTGGTTGACGATATGTGCATCTCTGATCACGAGCAGAAGTAGTGGGGGAGCATCATAGCCATGTGTTGAGAGGGATTCTTTGGGGTTTGAATAATTCACCTCCGGAAACATGGGTGGTTCTTTCAACATCCTTAAACAACCCTTATTCAAGGACCTTTTGAGTGGGATGGTCTACTCAACCTGAAGAAAATTCTAACTGGGCCCCACCTGCAAGGTCATGTGCTGTTTATCTTGATATGAGATCACCATGTCGCGCACATATGGTTGTGATGCATGTGCCTGGTGTACCCTTATCAGACGGGTAGTCATGATGGGTATATTGGGCTTCGTATATTTTACCCCAGTGTCACTTTGATGACATGCACTGCTCTCTCACTCAATAATAATAATAATAATAATAATAATAATAATAATAATAATAATAATAATAATAATAATAACAATAATAATGAACAATAAACTAAATAATACCCGTTTTATTTAACCCAAGGATAACAAACAGAAAGTAAGTACTTTAAACTTGTTACACAAAAAGCATTTAAACGTGCAAAACCATTTAACACCAGAAACGAAAATGATGTTAATAAAATCAAAAAAGCATAAATGGACACGTGAGGAATATATTTAAATCTTACATGCTTATTTTCAGCAGTGCTCTACCCACAGAACGAAAACACAACATATGCATATAAAGTCTAGAAGAAAAATAAAATAGATAAAATTTGGATACATCAATGAACCCTAATAAAGTAGATAACATACGGAGGTATATTCTCAAAACAAAAAAAATATCAGAAATGGATATGGAACACTTAAAATGAAAAAGATACAACAGGAAAACATAGATAGTAACCACAGAGCAATACCAAATAGTAGCATAAATACTGGAACTGTAAAATACAAAGAGAGACCTAACATGCCCAACAAAAATGAAGTAAACAACAAATCCAGACCGTAGGAGTGTATAATTATGAGCAAAATGCACCAAACCAGAACACCACAGACAAAACTATGAACGGGAGGGAATAACGAAACAAATCTAAACCTGGAAGAGGTGAAGGTGAAACTAATGATTATGATACTCAAAAAATGAGCATAATCACGGAATGTAAGCCACAGTATGGACTACCGATTGTACCTCTCAGAATTTAAAATTCTTAATAAAAATACACCAATAATAAATATCATGAACCTGGCCGTCACAGAACTAGTAGTCATAGAAACAAATGTCAATAAGACCAGGCTAATTGATACAATATATGCAGCAGCCTCTGTGGCCACAAAAGAAGCTGGATACCTCCTAAAACTCATCCAAACAGGAGTATCACCACCCGAACAAACCCTGTGATAAATAATATCCCGAAAAAAAAAGAAAAGAAAAGAAATGATCTGTTAATTCTTAATGAAACTAGCAGAGAATCAACAATACTAAACAACAAGGAGAGAAGAAAAATACTACGTAAATACAAAATTACAGAACAAGTTATACTTGAGGTAAAAGAACAGCTAAAACAAGATATCTTCGCCAAAGCACAAAGGATCCTTCGGTGTGAGATACGCCAACGTTTCTTTGAACAAAACAAACAGTTCAACTCGTACCCCAAAAAATTCTACCAGGAACTTGATAAAAAAATAAAGATCAATGCTGCACTAACAACAGAAGTGGAAGAAATTTGAAAAAGAATATGGTCGGCGAAAGAACAACCTCAGAAATGCACATGCCTCCCCTTCCTCCTTTCCCCCAACAACCTCACCTATTTCTTTTTTTCTGTCCTCCACACGGCCAATTTCCATTTCGCCATGCGGTATTTTCCAACTAACTGTTAGCCATATACCAAAATAAAACCACGACACTGTGTGCTCTTCCTCGACCAATCGCAGCACACCTTACTGAATAAACAATCACGTATGTCATTCAAATTTAAAATGGCTGACGACTAGAATCAGCCATGTGTGTGTGTACATACATAGATATGTGTGTGTGTTTATACGTATGTGTGTGTTATATATTCCAATACATTACTAATTCTTGTACAATATTATATTTCATTTGACCTGTAGTTGACCTCAAATGATCTGTAAACCTTTTATCTATACATAACTAATTATACCTCGAAGCATATACAACACATTTGCTAATGCAAATTCTATAAAAATCGTCATATTTCCTATTTACTTTTTAATAATTTCTCCTCATATTCCCAATCATATTCGTCGTACATTTTTTCATACCAGTATGGTGAATTTTCTATGAACGTTTACTATGCAGATAGCTGAGTATGCATTAAAATGCTTACAAATTGTCATAAATATAATTAATATTCTGAGAGTGGGCCTTTTTATATTAGCAAAAAGAATGTTATTTAACCACATGCGATACGAATTCTTCCCGACTAGCTAAGGTTGCTTTCAACGTGAATCCATTTCTTTGTTACTGTTTGATATTTAGATTACCATCATAAGCATATCCATTATGTTATTATTTAATTACCTTCTTATGATTTTAAATAGCGATATTTCGAACATCCAACATGGAAGATGTTAATTTTTTTTCTATTTCACATTTTTCCTAACACAATGTTATTGCATCACTTAAGATGTGTGTGTGTATGCATGTAATTGTAATTGCATGGATGTATGTATATAGATACATCCAACAATCCATTCATATACATACTAACACACACGCACACACACGGCTGAAACGAGTAGAATAATAAAAGAGATATATCATAATTCGCTATAAATAGATTCTTGACAGTATATTATAAGTATGATGATATATGTATGTCGTAGATTTTGTCGAGTTGAAAAGAGAAAACTGAAGTATCTTGTATTTAGAATTCAATAGCAATATAAATATCATTTAAAATGTAAAGCGCATAGCTCAGTAATTGGAAGACAAAATGGTACTACTTTCATTCATCCTTTTCAAAGTTATTAAGAATGAAAAGCAGGCGTGCATGAACTCAGCAGGAGTTTTGCAATGCTTTCACACACACACACACACACACACATATATATATATATATATATATATATATATATATTGGTATTCATATTCAATTTTCTCTATATTTGATTCTTCTTGAGGATTTACATAACATAAAAGCACAGTTATACAATAGCGAATAGATAAAGATATGTGGACATGCCAAGTTCAGAAGTTAATTTGGGGAAATATTACTGAATACATTCGAAGTGAAATGGATCTTCAGAAAATAGTTTTAAAGGTTTGCTGAATTGACAACCAGCTTGAAAACGCTGATTCTGTAATAACTTCGATCATGCGAACTTTTAAGCTAAGACTGTCTGAAATTACTTTTCTCTGTTGTAAGATTTCATTGTCACACAATAATCTTTTATGAAAATCGCAACTAGGAAATGTCTGGCATAATATCTCATCTTAAAATATGCAAACGAGCAATAAAAATGAAAAATCTAACTGAAAATGAAAGACAGAATTAAAATGTGTACCATTTTTAGCAATATTATCGCTTATATAGAGATTTAGAATACAAATTAAATGGTGAGCACATATAAATTTATTAACAAGTTCCATGAATTTCACGTATTAATGCTAGACACTAAACAGAAAGCTATTATTTCTCCAACATATACATTTTTACTACTTCTGATCACAATCTCATTAAGTTTCTCTCTTCCTTAGTAAAATAATGTTATTACAGATAAGAGGTGTCACAATTCGTCCATACATGTGTGCCAGCACATTTAAATAGCATTGTAAGTTATTCTAGAATATCTGATAATCTTAAAATTATTTAAAATGATTTTTAAAAAACGTTTAATTTTTTTATCTCTGCTGTGTAGAATGGCATGTATCGAATGTTAATTCAGTGGAAATTCGAAGATATTAATCGAAAGAAATGTTATCAAAGTATCCGAAAAATCTTGGCGTACGATTAATATGATTGGCTAGTGAAGATAAGATATGTATACATCTTCATTAATTAATTCACTGAAAACTACAGGAAAGCTTATAGACATTGCATCAAACCAGAAACAGTGTGATATTGTGTTATTATCGGCACGAAGAATACAATATTGAAGACATCCTAATTCAATTTAGATTGGCATGAAACAATGTACAAAGCGAAATGATTTATAAATAACATTAATAAACTTCATATAACCTATTTGCAAACATGCAGCAGGTAAAACCCAATACATTTGTAAATTATGAAACGTAATAAATGGAATTCTTTTTAATTATATACGGTACAGCATACAATCATTTTATCACTTTCAAAAATATTGCTGGAAATTACGTCAATTATCTAATGTGTTTGCAGCAAAAACCAATTATTCTGCTATGATTTTCGGTTGGAAGACTACTATCGCTGTAACATCAGCGAGGAGAAAAAAAACGTAAAACAGCTGAGCTCTTTGTGTATAGTGATTTTTGCTATGTATTTTCTATATGGGGTTGCAGACAGTGACTCGTATCTCTGGTCATCAGAAGTGCAGTGAAGTAATTAGTGGTTCGTTGGAAGCCAATAATTATGGTTTCTAATTTAGGAACTAGGCCAACAATTTGATAAGGGGTGTGGGTTCGGTAATTACATCAATCACTTAACTAGAATGGTATTCGACCCCACGTGTAGGTATGGAGTGCAAAGTTCGCCTCAGTGGAAGTTGAAATTACACTGTAAAGAGTTGAATGAAAATATGCTTTGGAAAGATGAGACGATTTTACCAGCTCGTTCCCTTAATAATAATGTTTTCAAATTGAAGCACAAGGCTACAAGACCCCGGCGGAATTCGTGCTCAGATGGTAAAGCCAGATGTGCTAACAGCTCTGGCAGCTCGCTGCCTTTGATTTTACAGTCATAATAATGATAATAATAATAATAATAATAATAATAATAATAATAATAATAATAATAATAATAATAATAATAAATGCCCTGATGCAGTACCAGGCGGTGGCTCTCATGGCTTCTGATCTTAACTGATTGGAAGTGTTATCATGTACATTGTTTTGTCTTGGCATAAAAAATGGGCTACAGCAAATATTCTGCTCAATACCACAGATTTGCTTGTCAGTTGTTTGACCTTAACCAGTTGAGCATGTCCCTTAGTGGCTGACGATATGTGCATCTCTGATCACGAGCAGAAGTAGCGGGGGAGCATCATAGTCATGTGTTGAGAGGGATTTTTGGGGTTTGAATAATTCACCTCTGGAAACATGGGTGGTTTTCTCAACATCCTTAAACAACCCTTATTCAGGGACCTTTTGAGCGGGATGGGCTACTCAACCTGAAGAAAATTCTAACTGGGCCCCACCTGCAAGGTCATGTGCTGTTTATCTTGATATGAGATCACCATGTCGCGCACATATGGTTGTGATGCATATGCCTGGTGTACCCTTATCAGACGGGTAGTCATGATGGGTATATTGGGCTTCGTATATTTTACCCCAGTGTCACTTTGATGGCATGAACTGCTCTCTCACTCAATAATAATAATAATAATAATAATAATAATAATAATAATAATAATAATAATAATAAAAACAGTGATGAGGATGATAATTCCTTGTAATCTTAGCACAAGATCTGCAATTTGAAGGAGAAGTGAAAGTTACTTGGATTGACCCACCAGGTACTATGTGTTATCGACTCCAAACAGATAAAAGATAAACTAATCTCGGCGCAATTTAAACCCATAACGTCAAGAAGAGGAAGAAATGCCGCTAAACATTTTTCAAATGCGACAAAGATGCTGTTAGCTCAAGAAATTATGCGTATTAATAATTATTTCTATTATAGGTACAAAACCCGAAATTCTGAGGAAGGGGACAAGTCCATTATATCGACCTTAGTGTTTGACTGGTACTTAATAGAAGAAATGATGAAAGGCAAAGTAGGACTCAGAATGTAATGACGGACGAAATGCCACTAATATACTTTTCCCGGAACCCTAACGATTCTGCCAACTCTCCGCCTTCTTCGGCATGTTACTAATAATAACGTCTTCAAAAGCGTGGAAGACCACAAGGGTAAAGACTTTGATGTCCATGAGTAAAGAACTGATCATATAATATCAAGATGCCAAATCCTAGCTCCAGCCTAATGTAAGCTAAATCGTATAGATCTCAACTTTAAACATGCAAACATTTGGTATGAACACCAGCCTAAATCAGTTGTTGAAAGTAGTGCCATTATCATCTATTAGGAGATCACCGTTTCAGAGTATTAATGAAACTCGCCCAGATATAATAATAATTATTAAATATGCCAAAAATTAAACCTGCCTATTAATAGTTATATCAATGTCATCTTACAAATATGCACCTTTCCAAGAATAAGATAAGTTTACCAAATATAAAGAACTTGAAATTGAAATAAGCAGGATGTGGATCCTGGAGACCTAAAAATACTAGTTATGATTGGTGCACCAGGGATCATGAAAAAAACTGTCATTTGACTCCTTAAAAATGTACTGGGTACACCTAAAACTAGAACTAATGCATACGGTTCACACTTAAGGAAGTTGATTTTCATGTAATCATTATTATCACAACCTTTTTCACTATTTTTAAGCCAACAGAGCCACAAGCTGTGTTCAACAAAAATATTACTCTACAATGCCTGCCTGAGGTGAATGATCGCTGCTCAGCAGATATTTATTATCTAGCCAAATATCAAAGAAAATGAAATTAATGGCTTCAATTACTGATTTCGAGATGCCAAACTTTAAATCAGTAATTAACGAAGCTGTTCTTCACCAATTACAACATTAAATACACATGCATTAAAGGTGTATTAGTTATATTAACAGTCTTCTTAACATTACATTATTGATAATAGGTACCCTATGCTACAAGCATTACAAAATTTCTTAAATGATATGTCTACGTGGAACAGTTTGCCTATAGGTGAAGCGATTTGATTAATTCTGATTATCAATCATAGATATTTTGTTAACCCAAGGCGTGAAAAAGAACCGCAAAAATGAACAACTTCTTATACACAACTTTTATGATTTAAAAGTATTGTTCAGCATAAAATAGTATGTCTTTGCATGTTTAGCGTTTGGCTCCCTAACAAGACACTTCAAATACATCAAATAACATTTTGAGACACTATCGAGATAGTACCGAACTTATCATTTTTATCCCTGTAGCTAGGTGAAGAAAGCGAAAGGCCTGCCGAAAAGGTTAGTCTCTTTGATACGCATTTACTAACTTGTCTAGATTTACTCATACCTAAACACTGCTTTGTGCCTATGTTCAATTTATATTTATATATATATATATATATATAGAGAGAGAGAGAGAGAGGGAGAGAGAGAATGAGAGAGAAATACAGACAGATGGACAGACAGACAGATAGACAGGCAGACAAACAGACAGAGTTGCGGAAAGACAGATGTAGAGGGTGAAGGAGAAGGACATACATGTATGATGTTTGTATGCATACTTGATTGAACGCAAATATATATATATATATATATATTATATATATATATATATATATATATATATATATATATATATATATATATATATATATATATATATACATATAAATACTTAAATTCTTAAAAAATGTTTCAGCCCGAAAGCTGCGGCCATGCTGGGGCCCCACCGTTGAAAGAGCTGTGTACACCTCTCATACGTGGCACTTGATCAACAAGGGAGTTCGACGCCGCTATCCGCATTTGTGTTTCCTACCAAGAGGTAGGTTCACCTGGAACTCCTGACAAGGAGAGATACAGTTTAGTTGGAGAGATACAGTTTAGTCTTAAAGAAAACCACATCCACACCATGCCGGTCTCTCAGGCATTTAGGAAGGATATTGAAAAGCTGTGGTCCCCTGAAACCCAAGTTGTTGCAGTATCTGGTCCTGTATTTTGATGGTGATGCTGGGATCTTTGGCACCATGCAGTGGAGGCCCCGTTCTGCTGTTGGGTTAACTTTGAATGCCAAAATTCGGGACAAGACGTTCCAGGATTTTCCAGATGTGTAACACTACATATCTCTCCTGCCTTCGTATGTGAATATAATATTTTCTTATGTGTATTTCAGAATGTGTCACATGCGTTTGTGCATGAATTGTTGACTGTATAAGAATGGCTGATACATGACCTCTAAATAGATAAACGCTAAGAAACCAAATGTCCAGACAACATATATCAAACCTTTCAACGGTAAGTCACTTAAACCGTCATAAAACATTAACATATATTTAATGATACAAGCGACTATAAAATCTTGCTAACGACATCAGAACGGACAACCATCCGATAGTAGAGTTTCAGGCCTAAACACAAAAAAGACTCTTGACCATTTATATTCTCGCCACTGGTTTGTTTATTTTGTGTAAATTTGATCATGCGAACACGACCTGTTTTAATGTGTATATATTTAGTGTCCTTTAAATGAGTTTCAATATATTATTTTATAAAGAATCAATACTTGCATGTAATGTTGCAAGATTGAGCTTTCTCTTTAATAAGATGAAACTTTTGTAAATTGTTCATATTTCTCTCTCTGTCTCTCTGTCTCTCTTTACCTCTCTCTCATTCTGTCATTGTCTCTATCTCTCTCTCTCTTTCTCTCTGTATATATATATACATATTATATATAAAATCCGTTCTATCTGCCTGTGTATGTGTTGTGTCTTCTAGGATCTCGAGCATCCTCCATCTGATTGAGCTCAAATTTGATATGTAGATACCGACGGTATCAACACGTGTATAAGTCTTGAAAAAATTTCAAAACTTCGATTCCAGGTGAGAATGTGATCGATAAAGCCGTTTTGTCCTACTTTTCTTCCGTCAACCTGCACATAACTGCACCTTCCAATTTTTGTTGTTTTTGTACTACTTAAAGGCGCGTTTCTTTCCTGCCAAGCTTGTTTGTGTTCTCCCAGTAAACAGACTTATCATTACTGGTGCTTTAGACTGTTCGGTTGCATGTTTGTGTGAATGAAATCGTTTTTCTTTGGAATAGAAAAAAAGTCTATATTTATTTCTTCTCATGCTGGTGTCTCAAATTTAGGTTAAATCAGTGTTTCTTAAAGGGGAGACATATGGGACGGTTGGACAGTTGTTTTGAGAAAATTCGGTTTAAATGTTTGACAACTCAGCACCGTTCATTGGACGGGGAGCGTTTTGCTCGTATATATATATATATATATATATATATACATATATATATATATATATTATATATATATATAGATAGATAGATAGATAGATAGATAGATAAATAGAGAGAGAGAGATAGAGAGAGAGAAAGAGAGTGAGAGAGAGAGGTTATGAGAGGTAAAGGTGTCACTGAGATCCAAAGGTGTCAGGTAATGCTGAATAAATGCTATAGATAGACCATAGTTAAGTTCCAGGTTCGGTGATTATGTAAATAAAAGGTTCAACATTGGTCATATTTCTACACACTCTTGGATTTTTATCGCATTATGAAAAAAAATATATATATATATAGACGCAGGAGTGGCTGTGTGGTAAGTAGCTTGCTTACTAACAACATGGTTCTGGGTTCAGTCCCACTGCGTGGCACCGGAGCAAGTGTCTTCTGCTATAGCCTCGGGCCGACCAAAGACTTTTGAGTGGATTTGGTAAACGGAAACTGAAAGAAGCCTGTTGTATATATATATATATATATATATATATATATGTATGTATGTGTATTTGTTTGTGCGTCTGAGTTTGTCTCCCCAGCATCGCTTGACAACCGATACTGGTGTGTTTACGTCCCCGTAACTTAGCGGTTCGGCAAGAGAGACCGATACAATAAGTACTAGGCTTAGAAAGAATAAGTCCTGGGGTCGATTTGCTCGACTAAAGGTGGTGCTCCAGCATGGCCGCAGTCAAATAACTGAAACAAATAAACGTTGCTTTTTCAGGAAAAATTGTCTCACCATTCCATAGCAAAACCATTGTACTACACCTGGACGCTTTTTGATATCTTGGCATCTGAAGCAACTAGAGACAGCTTAGTTTGACCGAAAGAACCGACTACTGCAAGCAGAAGTAAATAATGAAAACAATGCGTTTAGCCAAATTTGGACATGCTATAGTTTATCATAATAGCAACGATTTTATTTTCTATTCATATAGACGAAGAAAAAATAAAATCGAGATTGGGAAGTTAATAATTGTTTATTAATTAAGTTTTAGGTTTATACGAGTTGCACATAACATTTTCAGAGGGAACAAAATATACCCTCGGATGCTTTATATGCCTATATGGAATAACAGATGTAAGGGTTGATGATTAATTTGCTGTTAATAGTAAACAATTATTAACTTCCCATCTCCATTCTTCTTCTTGCATGCATACATACATACATATATATATATATATATATATATATATATATATATATATATATTGTATAGAGGGCATTATTACACATAAATGCCTCACACTAAGAGGGACAAAGTCATTACTACCAAAATTATACTATAATATAATAGTATAATTTTGGTAGTAATGACTTTGTCCCTCTTAGTGTGAGGCATTTATGTGTAATAATGCCCTCTATACAATATAGATATAATTAATTTGTTCAAAAGAAAAAAATTATTTTCGAATTCTTTTCTTTTATGAGGTTTTCACGTTAGCTGCCCGATAATTTCTTGTTAAGATCCTTATTAAGAGATTATCCTTAATTGTTAAACTTATATATATATATAGAGGCGCAATGGCCTAGTGGTTAGGGCAGCGGACTCGCGGTCGCAGGATCGCGGTTTCGATTCTCAGACTGGGCGTTGTGTGTGTTTATTGAGCGAAAACACCTAAAAGCTCTACGAGGCTCCGGCAGGGGGTGGTGATCCCTGCTGTACTCTTTCACCACAATGGCGGTGCCCCAGCATGGCCACAGCTCAAGAGCTGAAACTGGAAAAAACAAACAAAAACAAAAAAAATATATATATATATATATTATATATATAACGGGAAGCTTTATGAAAATAAACAAAAGACGAAGGCAGGTGGAATGCAAACAAACAATTGTATTAGTATGGCGCTCAGGAATATAAATAAAACAAGTCTTTTACGTTTCGAGCCTACGCTCTTCAACAGAAAGATACACAGAAAAGAAACACGGAAAGAAACAAGGAGAGAAAAAAAATGCGAGCAGAAGCTAGCGAATCAACATATATATATATATATATAACAGAAGAAATACGGTTGAGCGTTCTGTATCTACTTCTGGAAATTGTGTTTTGTAAGCGACAAACTACGGTGATGGTCTTGCAGATGTCTGCGTGTATATATACGTAGATATTAACAAGAGAAACCATGGTACGTAGGTAATCTATTTTATTTCGTATATTTTCAACTGTCTAGCTCATTTTTACATTTTGGAGATTTTCTCCTCCTTCTTCCTTTTCTTTTAAATTTCCTATGTCTCTTGTTTCCGATAAGAGGTTTGCTCGAAACGTATCAGAACCACTCTTTCTATCTTTCTCTGAGCGTCTTATTAATACTCTGCATGTATCACATCCTCTCGTTGATTTTTTCGTTGTCTTTTTTCTCCGTTCTTTTGATTAACTATATGTTTATATATATGTATATATATATGTGTGTGCGTGTGTGTAAATATACATATATATATATATATATATATATATATATATATATATATGCATACATACACGCACATGCTAACATACATACACACATATACTAACACACAGATGCACATATACCCACGCATGTATAAAAATAAATAATCCTTGAAAATCATATAAATTTCAATTATCACATACTAGCAGCCATTTACAGTTATTTTTAATCTCTATGGTTACCTGGGAAATGGTAATATATCATAAAAAATAACTAAATTTAATTTCTATGAAGAGCCATAATAATGTACGAAATTTTTCTCTGAGTTCACAGAAACAATAATAAATTTGTTATTATGTAAATTCAATATTTGGGTAAACTGTACTTTAAACAAGTTAAAATTATTCATATTGAACGGCAAAATATGCCTTATTATGTGTCTGTCCATATGTATGCACGTATAGAATTAATTACGCAAAACGTTTCAACAGTATTAGCGTATTTAACATTCCTATCACCACGACGAGCGATGGTTAGAAGAATATTGAGTTTTGTTTTAATAACCAGTTGGTCTAGAAAGCGGAGCCTCATATCAGTGAGGGGAGCCGGTGCGCATTGATGTCGTCGAGAGGTAAGCCCGAAACGGCGCACATTCTCTCCTAATGACCCCATACAGTTGCTGGATTCCGGTATCTGGAGTCCTCGACTGGGAGTACTTGCATGTGCAAGTTGTTTCCAAAAATCTAGGACCTTGTGGTAGGTAACCACTGACAGACCGGAAAGACAGTTAGGCATCTTGGACAATGGATAAGATCATCGACACCAGGAAAGACTGGTGGAGGCTTCGGACTTACAATCCTTGCCTTTGTTACGTGTTATAACTGACATCAATGAGAATGACAGCCCTATGATTGACCGAGAGGGAGTCCAGAATCAATCAAACGCAGTTAACACGGAAATGACCTTGGACACGAATACGGTCATTCATTCGAACAGCGAACGAAGTGCAAACAATTTTGGATGCAAGCTTTGCTGTAGGACTTTTGCAGCCGAGAGAGGCTTGAAGATACATCACGGAAAGACTTGTAAGAAGAGTACAAAGCAGTGTGTATCATCTAATAGTAAAACACGTGGCAAATCATTCCCGGACTCAAACCATAGTGGGTCGATAAATTCTACAGCAAAGACCTCTTCCCGACAGGAAATTGCTGGTGCATCAGATAGTACTCGGAGAAAACCGGGGGTTTTATGGCCTACTGCTAATGAGAAAGAAAAATATAAAGTGTTTGGAAAGAGGTATGTCGTGTTCTTTATAAAATGACAGACTCTTCAGTGGAGAAACTGGGAAAGTTAACAAGCTCAATTGACGATACAGGGAAGGAATAATTTAGAGTGAAAGATTGTATCCGATTAGCGAAAGAAAAGCATGGACGAAGCAGGGGGATCAGGAAAATGAAACAGATGAGGAAGGGAAAGACCAGCCTAAGAAAGCGATGGAAATATGCTACCGAAGACGAAAAAACTGGCCTCGTGGTGCTGTACGACGATTTGAAAAGGAAATGACGTTATGTGCAATGACATATCCGCCGATATGAACGATGAGCGACAAAAGGAAAGTAAAAGGACTTAGGGGCAGTTTCCAAAGGATCCGTACGGGGTTACTAAGAAGCTGTTCCCTTAACCGAAGGGTGGCTCTTTATCGTACACGAAAGAAGGATTGAGCGCTCATATCATAGAAATCGAATTTCAAATTGGGGATATCAGGGAGAAAGGGGTGAATGATTTCGTTTTTTTATACTGTTTTGTTCTCATTGTTCTTTCTTTTACTGTTTTTACTTTTTTATTTTTTCATATCATTGATGGATTTGTTCTGCGCTATTCCAGGTCAAATCTATCTATTGTAAAAAAGGAACTCAAGTTATTATATTCTTTACGTATAAAAATGTAGACCCCCCCCCCAAAAAAAAAGCGAGCCAGTGTTTCATTATGTAACAATTTTTAGTTTAGCGATGAGAACCGTTCCGTGTACACTCTCTAGAATGCATTATGTGAAACAAACAGATAAATCAATGAAATTACGTGGAAACTCTTTGGAATGAATGGTACAGTTGACTAATCTCTCCCGAATCTATCATTATTACCAAACGCAAAGGGAGTATAGAGAGAACCAATAACCACTGATGTAACATTACTGTTGCAATGCAAAAATATAAGTAATTTTCTAAAACTAATGCCTTTAAATCAATATTTACAAACTGACTACCACGTGTATAAAGCCAAATCTCCTGATATACATGTACAGGACAACAGAGAAATGAATTAAATATATATTATCTAATACAGGTTAATTATTAAATATCAAATTATAACTGCAGAGTAAATTTGAGAGGCCACAATTTTGCAATTATAATTCTAAACAATTTCTGAAAACATGTCCGAAAATTGCTTTTACATTTGAGATATAACGTCAGTTATATGAGTGAACGAAATGCAATTCATTGAACGAAATGCAATTAACGCAGGACTAAGTAATTAGAAATTATACTTATTAGAAAAGGTAAATGACTCAAGAAACATGATTAATTCGTTACGCAGTAAAATATATATAATTACTTCATATTCACCATTAAATAGTATCAGAGTACACTAATTAGCAGATTTCTTTGCATAAAGAAATATATATATTTATATATATGTATACATATATATATATATATATATATATATATATATATATATATATATATACATATATATATATATATAATATATATATATATAATATATATATATATATATATATTATATGTATACATGTATACTTAGTATGTATATATATATATATGTATATATATATATATATATATATTATATATATATAATATATATATATATATGTATACATATTTATATATATATATATATATTATATATATGTATACGTACATATATATATATATATACATATACATACACACACATATATATATATATATATGTGTATACATGTATATATGTATATGCATATATATATATATATACATATATATACATGTGTGTGTGTAAATATATAAAAGTGGAACCATATAAAAATTGAGGCGTATCAAAATGAAGCATATCGCACTTGATGACTAGACATTATGACACAAAACAACCGATAAACAATCCTTTCCATATGTTGTTTGATTTGCCAAACTAACGGCATATCGATATATTGATCTGAATATGGAACAGCCTGAGGAACTGAGTAATTATAATTGTGTTGTATTGCCTAAATGTCCTGCATATTGCACGTCTTGCATAAACGCGTATACGAAGTCACGGGGCATTAAGATCTCACTGAAGCAACGCTATATAAGCCATTCGTCTGTTCTTGATGGATGCATACACATACATATAACTACGTATGAATAAATAATTGTATATATGTATGCATCATGCATGTGTGTGTGCATGTATGTATGTATGCATGCATGCATGCGTATTGCAGTGCCATCTTGCTAGATACGTTTATCGCAATTGTGAAACAAGAGAACTTAATATGCCGTGAATTGTAATTAATGTTAATTTAACAGCTTTGAGTATTACTAAGAGGCTAGATTGTCTCTCACAATTTGTAATTCTCTCTGATTGAAAAGCGGTTTTGATATTAATTCATCTGTTAAATAATATTACTCTGAAGTATGCATACATGCATATATACATGCATACATACATACATACATTCATACATACATACATACAAATTTGCAGTTACTCTATCCAGATTACAAATTCAGGTTTATATCTGTAATTATTGGCGCCCTAGTATATGTAACACAGCCTAAGTAGCAATCTTGAGACATTAGGCTTCTCAAAACCAGAAAGGAGAAAGCTGGAACTGTAAAACTCTGTAAAACCTCTGTATGTATGCATGTATGCATGAGAATACATGCATACATACACAAATCTCCTGTTGATATTGTTAAAATCACAATGATGTTCCCTTGGATCTATGTTAGAAACCAACTCCTTCTCTATTGGCAAGAAAACTTAAAATAAAATTGAATGCTCACATACTTACATACATATATGCGTGTATGTACGTTCGTGTGTATGTGAGAGAGAGAGAGAGAGAGAGAGAGAGTGTGTGTGTGTGTGGTGTGTGTGTGTGTGTGTGCGTGCGTGTGTGTGTATATGTGTGTATGTGTGTGTGAGCAGATGCATGTGTGTGAAGAAGGTGCTACGTCTTCACTCCGAAGTGAACGCTGCTTACGCCAGGAAAAGCTGATATCATCAGACAATGTTCTGCCATCGGGTGTTTTGACCATGAACCATGGCAATTACGTTGGATGGTCAGCAGAGTTGGGGTGGCCAAATCACTGCTCATCTTCTCATGGGTTCTAGTTTCTCATGGGTCTTAGTTTCTTGATCCATAACCAGCAAGAGGCGCATTTTGTTGCCTCTCCCTTCCTGACTACAGCCACCTGTCTCATTAAAATGGCTATAAGCATACTCCTACGCTCAATCTCAGCTAGCAGAATCCGTGACTACCATCCATTCCCACTGCAATCTTATAGAAGGATCTCGTATTAAGCTGGCACGCTCCCATTCGAAGACCTGATCATACACTTCTTTCCTCAGCAGAGCAAGTTTGGTCAAGTTTATTTCCCTTGTCTTTTTAATCCACAACATTTAGTCTGGCTTCAGGGCAACCTGCATAATTTCTCCAGAGTCAAACAATTCATATAAGATATTTCAGGACATAGTGGTGAATAGATAACGAAAAAATATAAATATGGCTTACTTTCATCAGAAATAACCACTCAGAGCTTGGAATTACTGTGTATAGCGATCTCAAAGTTCATCTTTGAGAAGTCTACAAGTGTATCGTCCTCTTCTAGTATTATGTTCCGAAGCATAGATGACAAAGAGATTTCACTTTGGTATTTCGCAGCACGCGTTCAACAGATTTGTAGCAAAAAGAATATTAAATATGGAAACACGTCGACGTCTTTAGTGTGAATGCTATTAGTTTAGAGGTACTGAAAATGCTTATTTTACAATCCTGCCCTTGAACATTACTGGTACTAAGTCTTATGAATACTGAAAGGTTATTAACTGCGGAGCAAGCTTAATAATTCAGAGAGGTATGTCTAATCTTGGGACGTGAATAAAAATAACAATACTAGGAAGTTATCTACGTTTCAAAAACCCATCACATTTTAATTGAAATTTCTATTTCGTTTCAATACGATTCTTTTAATATAGGAACTCAATTGCTCTGTAATTGAAAACGCATTCCATAAAGAACAAAGTAAAGATGCAGAGGAAAGCTTTATCTTGTACAGACAGGTTATTTCTTGCTAGAAGAGAATGAACTGCATCACATTTGGTCTGAGTGTAAGTAACGAACGACATGCTTCTAGAAAAGAAAGCTAATTACCCAGTTACAATACTTACAAGCTTGTTTCCACTTGTTATAAACGTCGTAGTTGTAAGCAGTAAATACATTTATGTGCTTACTCCTGGAGGATCGTTTTTACCTTCGCTATGCACTATATTTATTTTCAAATGAGCGGGTAAAAAAATCCTGTGCCGCATAAATGCCACCGTCATGCTTCTAGTAATGCATGTATGTACATGCGTTTCCGCGCGCTTGAGTGAGACTTCAGGTTTTATATATTAATTAACGCCTGCGTTTGTATGTGTGTGATTAACTTTACGAAAATATATACGCGCACTTCAATAGATATTTTCACATTAATTGCGTCATTGAAATGAATTTGATACGTAAATGCAACGTTAATAAAAGAGCAAGCAGATATTTGGTTAGTATCAATACCATGAACAATAAATTTGCAATGTCAGCCATGTTAATGCAATAAAATTAGAAACAAAACCAAAATTAATTCATTGAAGTATCTAAAATTAATAGAATTCAATTAGTTTAAATATCCAATTATAATTCATAATGTCTAGTGTTTGTATTGGTTCATATAGCAGAATTTGTTGTTCAAGTAAGGCACTAGTTAAATCTAAGCAAGCCTATTGAAACCATTCAGTTCTGTTTAATTAAATAAATATATATTGCCGTTGACTTATTGATGGCACTGATAATGAATAGTTATATAAACAAATTGCTTGATAGACAAACAGAAAACAAAGTAGACAGAAAAGCAGACAAAGAAACACGTAGCTATATACATAGGTAGAAAATAGGTAAGTAGAAATATAGAATAATAGATAGACAGAGAGATAGACAGACATATAGATAGATAGATAGATAGATAGATAGATAGATAGATAGATAGATAGATAGATAGATAGATAGATAGATAGATAGATAGATAGATAGATGTTAAGTAATATTGAAAGTGACAATACGGATAACTAGATAAAGAAAAGTATATGTGTGTGTATGTGTATGCGGGCGTGTGTATGTGTGTATATTTAGCTAGATATATGCGTGAATGTGTGTATCAGGAAAATATTCCGTTCTACTACTTATATTAATTACTCTTAAACGTGAAAACATTTGCAGTTTCAAATATACATATATACGCACGTACATATATTCATAGGGACATACACACACATATGTACATACATAAACATACGCACATATATAAGTATGCATATATATATATATGTGTGTGTGTGTGTGTGTGTATATGTATGTATGTATATATACCTATGTGTATATATATTTATATATATATACACATTTTGATTTGAAAACCCCACTAGAATGGGAGAAAGCGATAATGATCTAAGTGATATGATATATATGTAAAAAATGTAATATATAAATAAATATCTGTAAATATAAACCATCCGATCTTCTGATTACCTCATTTCTTCTAATATATTTATATATATATATATATATATATATATATATATATATATACAATGTATATTTTTTAAACCGATATACCTTTTAATGTATTAATTGATTAATATTTTACAGACAATTACTTACCTGGGTATTCAGGGTCTGTCCTTCTTTATAATCTATTTTCGATTTAAGGTCTTCTTCGATTTTTATAATAAGATCATGTTTTTATACTGCAGTTTGTTGATTGCATTCAACCATCATGAAAAAGACCATTAGTGGAAAGGACCAATGAAACAAAACCATTTTAAAATGTGTATCTATTAAGCTATTTGTATACTTTTGCTTATAACCTTATTTTTATTTCATTTTAAACAAAACTATCCGACGAACGAGAATCTGAAATTCTGAGTAACAGTATTTGTGATACTTTTGCTGCTTTTAATAAAATATATATACACTGTATGCATGTATATAAGAAACTTTATAGATTATGTAATACCCCGAACGTCAAGGTTAGCTATTCATATTTAGATACTGTCGCTTCAAATATCTCACGTGGCAATAAACTCCACACCACACCCCAGCCTCTAACTGTCATATTCTATTTTACCTAGTATCCTTCTATTTTACCAGCTTAGTCACATCACCTTGGTTGTTTTAGCCCTTCCGTATTAATTTTACCTTTGTCCACGTTCCCGTTCTATATATTTATAAGAGACCATTCCGACATAACATTCATCAGCCAACCGTGAATCACTGGATTTATAAACACATTTACATTTACTTCTATTCCGTTAAAATGCTACTCTAAGCGTACCTACTCAACTGGTTCTCTTGGCTACTGAGAATATGATTTACCTTAATGTTCTCATGTTTACTTAAAATGTCTATATTTATAACTTTGAAGTAGAGAGGAATTGTGGTCATATGATAGGAACAAATGACACGCTCCAGTAAAGTGTTACATCTGGAATGACAACGGCAAAAAGAGTAAGGTGTAGACCGAGACTATGAGGAATATATTAAATCAAATATATCATAAATATAACTTTGAACGGACTAAATGAGTTGGCTGGTAATCGGACTATTTCAAGAAAAGTTTTCCCCCCTTTCTTGTTTTTGCTTTAGCTGAAAGAATTCTACGCAGTATCTAAAATGATCTCCATCACTTTTCCCTTGAGCGGTGTGCTCCTATTATTTACAACCAGTCTGACAAATTATCTTTTTGCTGCCGTAATTTACCGGGCAGGATATTTTCTCGGTAGCTTTTTGGTATTATCACCGTCATTCCTCTTTCGTTATATGCATTTAAAATCATTATCTTGCTGCTAAATAATGGGTTAAACAAGAAATGCAAAATGTTAGGTAACTGGGCGTATTCCAACTAGTTATCCAACGGGAGAGATAACCGGATTCGGCACTGGAGCTGTGTTATTCTGTAGTAAGATACAGTTTATGCTACCTTGATTAGGTAGTGATTAAATGAAGCGCGAAAAAGTCACGTTTTGTATAGTTTCTGTGTCTGTTATGAATGTTGGTAAATGACCAGAAAATCAAAATATTAGATATCAGAGGAAATGTCTGCATCAAAGATGTCTGACCTGCACATATCTACGCACACAGAACTCTCCACATTTCTCTCACTAAGGCACATAAGCAAGCAAACAAAATCGCATATATAATATAGAAACGAGTTCGTATATATGAATGAATTGCTTTCTACAGTATTGTATTAGATCCGTACTAAACGTTTTCATATAAATATATCTTTGAGCTGCCGGTTTGCTTCGCTAAACAGCACTTCTCTGCTCATTATTTAATAAAATATTCATGTAGCTAACGAGTAATTAAATCATATTTCACGAATGAATTAAGCTACAATTTCCGTTTCACTCTAAAGAAATTCACATTTTAGTTATGAATCCATTAGAAGATTCAGAAAACAATGTTACAAAATGAAGCTTGTAATGCAATGTGAAATATATTGATATCAGTAAAGGTATATTGTAGTACCGTAACACAATGACAAATGAAGCGAAATGAGTCCTTTCTTTGAATGCGTGAAGCATTCTGGTAAACAATTATATTGAAGTATACCAAAGAGAGAGTAATATAAAGTGAAATAAATTAAAATTAGTTGAATATTTACATAGGGGATATTTTTTAACAATTTCACAACGTGAGACACATATTCTGCTTTTGTATTTGGCGCATGAGATTACTATTCCAGAATATTGTCCTCTGTATTACAAGTAAATAAGTAGGCTAAAGCTCACACACACACACACACACACACACACACACACACACACACACACACACATATATATATATATATTATATATATATATATAGATAGATAGATAGATAGATAGATAGATAGATAGATAGATAGATAGATAGATAGATAGATAGATAGATAGATAGATAGATAGATAGATAGATATCACCGCGATCACCGTGACCGACCAGGCTATCAGATTTTGCTACACATCGCTGGCTAGAATGCGCTTTGCAATGTTTTAGCCTTCAAATGACGCCAGCCCGCTGGCTAAGTGAGCAGGCCAACAGAAGAAAGAGTGAGAGAAAGTTTTAACGAAAGAGTACAACAGGGATCGCCACCAACCTCTGCCAGAGACCCGTGGACCTTTAAGTGTTTTCGCTCAATAAACACTTGCAACGCCCTGGCCATTGCGCCTCAACTATATATTATATATATTTATATATATATATATATATATATATATATATATATATATATCAGTGGCTTAGCATGCGTAAAAATATAGCGCTAAAACATTATCAATTAATAATTAAGGGTACTAACAAGAATTACCAGCATGCAAAATATAGGTGTCAAAATGACCAAACCACGAATTTTCACTTAAATACAATGGTGAAAGCGGGCAAAAGAATAAAAATCCTAAAACCCCGTACCAATGGCGAAAGTAATCGAAAATTTAAAAAGCCAGACATACCCGTATCACCATGATTTAGAACTTTGAGAACAAGTCTTAGTTCATCTTCAGCGAGTCTTACTGACTCCAGGGTTATAGAGATTATTCATCACCAATGTGTACGATGACCATTTTTAATGCCGCAGCAAATTTTTAAAGAAAAGTGATCGAAGTGAATAAGCAATTCTACATCAAAAGTACCATCAGACAACTTCACGCATGAGTTAATGGACACCGCTATGCTAATGTTTCTTCTTTGGAAAACACCTACCGAAATGCTATATCGAAGACATCCAACTTGCCATTGGAGCTACGGAAAGAAACATAGGGTGACTGAAATAAGAAATATATCCCGCAAATCAAAAACAAGTCTTAATTACGCGTACCTAATGGGATACAAACACTTCAAACACACGGTCTAGGGTTCAGAGACATTAGCTACCAACACCTTTTCTCCGCAGATATTCTGAAGAAGAGGCCCTAAATCTGAAGTATTGAAAAACCAGGCAGTAGAACTAACCATCGATCTGTATAAATTAACTTTTATAACTTGCATTGATTTCGTTTAAAAGATATTTAAAACATGTCAAGTTATATTGTATTGAAGAGGATTGTATCAGCAAATTAGTTGTAGTAAACAAAACCCGTTACAGATGCAAAAGAAGCAAATATCGATTAATTTAAAATATAATATATTGGTTACCTATCAGATAGCATAAGTATTTTACAGTTATGAGTAATTACTAACTTGAAAGAATAGCATGAATGCCATATGTGTATTTAGAAGCGTCATTTGAAAAGGGATGGAGATTAGATACATGACATCGGAAATCTTTAAATTATTATATTTGTATTCATGAACTGAATCTTAGAGACTAGGTACTTCATAAAATGTATTCTAAAGCGTCATAAGGGAAATCTCACCTCATTCTCTATTTTGATACACTTGCATTTAAAATCTTATAAACAACCAATTGTGATTTATAATCGTGTAGTTTTCTCAGGCTTATTAACTAAAAGTTTTGTATCTAACAAGGTAAACCGAAAAAAGAAGTTGCGTGCAGCAATGTAGTGTAACACATTATGGTTATCTTTTACTATAATCTGTTAATCTATGAATGGAATAAAAGCTATTATTCTTAGTATCGAAGAATCGATAGTTTTTGAATAGGATTAAGATGTCTACAATAATTAAAATTTATCGTATTTTACTTCAAAGGAATTTAAAAGTATGATTTGCCTTTTTTTAATATTTAGTCCATATTTGCTAAAAAATTGGTGCATAACTCCTTAAACGAATCTGTCATTCAATTTAACACTCCAGAGATAATTATTAAAATGATTGCAAACATGAAAGCCAATTTAATAATTCATTTTATTTTCCAATACTGGAGATTTGATGAAGATTTGATTTTTATATCTTTATTTATTTTAGAGCCACAATTTTTTGCTTACAGAGTTCAGTGTCGGACTAGTAACAACAATTCCAACAGTCTTTATCTGTTCACCAGTATCACAGTAAATACGACATATAACTTTGCAAAAGCTTAATCTAGACTATTATATATATATATAATATATATATATATATATATATATATGTATGTATATATATATATACATATATATATATATATGTATATATATATATATATATATATATATATATATATACATATATATATATATATATATCTATATATATATATATATATACATATATATATATATATATATATGTGGTGTGTGTGTGTGTGTGTGTGGTGTGTGTGTGTGTGTATACTATGTATGTACTACCAAATGCTACAGATATGTTAGTAAAAAGACATTGCGATTACTGTGGAATGCTTCTGTATTTTAGTCAATTTCTTGCGCTTGTTTCAAACGTTAGAAAATGCTTAGTCAATTTTCTGTAGACAAACTACAGCATTTCGAATCTCGATTAGTCTGCATTAAAACACTGAAAGATGTTAACATGTTTAACACCATCTCCAATAACATTATAGATAAAAGAAATTTAGGAATAATTAATTCAATTAGCCACGAGGTAGGATAGTTAACTGTAAATAAAAGTGAGAAAACACTAAGGAAGTGAGCATGCTGGGGAAAATGCTTAGCAAATTTTCGTAAGACTTTACTTCTGATTTGAAATTCCACCGATGTCGATTTTATCTTTCATCTTTTCGCGGATAATAAAATAGGTACCAGTTGAGCACTGGGGTCTATGTAACCGGCTTATCCCCTCCCCCGAATTTGCTGGTCTTGTACCAAAATTTAAAATCAAAGTTAAAGTACAGCATTGGTAAAAATGATTTTACCTGTAGAGTTTTTCCCGTCAGCAACTGTGTATATTTTCTTCACACATAGACTTTTCTTTCCAATTACCTCAGCTCTCCCTTCTTTACTGTTGGTTGCTGGTAATGAAATAAACCCAAAATTGTATCTAAAAGTACTCTCATACACATGTTCAACTAAAGGCTTCTTGAACTACCTTGAAAATGAAATGACCACATATATTTGTGATTGTTAATGAATCTGTACTTTTGTCACTCATATTCCTTACTTAAACTGCTATTTCATGAAGTTAAAGATATGACAGTAGTATCCGATGACACTTTTATGAGTGTGTTAAACACCTTTTGTAAACGAAACACCATAGAAAACAAGAAGTTGAAAATGTAATTATTTTAAAAGCAATGTACGCAATACAGTTGCAGAACAAGTTAAATGTGATTGGAAATCCTTTGAGAACAGCACTGGTTGTGTGCTATCTTTGTCTATAATTATGTGTAATATATCGGAATCAGGTCTGTCATTTGTGTTCACAGAAATAATTGACATATATATGTAATGGGATAAATATTAGTTTCGGATATTATAAATATAAACACGGGGGTATTTGAAATAGCGATATGTAAAATTCAGCTTAATAGAAGGTGTTTGGAGAAAATTCTGAACATTATGTTTTATGTAGTTTTGGTGGGCATCTAAAGTTGGAAGATAAACATACGCCAAACTGAAATTGCGAATGAAATGCAGTTCACAGTTGGAGCCTAACTATTCAACATTTGACATCACTTCTTACAAGTGATGATTATAAAATAAAGATAATGAGAATGAAATAAATGTAACAAAATTTCACTTCTATTGTATATATTTTAACTGATGTATCCGTGAGAAATATATACTAATGTTTCATGCAAAAGTGTAAGTGGAAATCTCCAAACGACTTCAACTTGTTTAACACTTTAAAACGTTTGAAAATTTTACAAAGTTATGTAACCCTCGCTTGTAAATTTACACAAGAAATCAATGCTTAAAATATGTTTATTTTTATATCTTTAGTTCGAAGCCACTTAGGTATAGTTAAACTAGTCCTAAATTATATCTGGTGCTGCACGCTGTGGTGGCTCTTCTTTCAACCTTTGCTTTGAAATTATAATAACAAAGCAGAAATAAATGGCAGATAAAGTATGTGTACACACTCCAGGGATTTACAGATCATCCCATTGGTACTCCATCAGAATACCCAGTTTATAATTCTTGAATGGAATATTTTTTCCGAAGTTATTGATACAAACAATTTGTAGTTTCAATGTGTGATTATTTTCCATTAGATAATAATTACTTAGTGCACTGTGAGATGTTTCGGCATGAGACAGACATTAGTTTAAACTTCATCGTCCATCTTGTAGTGAGCATTTGACAAGTTTTTACTGAAATTCATGCCATTTTGTCTTATTTACACATGAAGTCTGAGTCATTGCTTGTATTCAAAATAGCGTGGTGATAATGTAGAGAATTATTCAAACGGAAAGATATACGAGAAGTGTAGAGTGACAACTATGCAAATGGATTGGACTAATGCAAGCACAGAATAAAAATATGAAGTAGATGTATTCAGAATGTGAGTTACATATATATGTG
>NC_042997.1:180488431-180538431 GCF_006345805.1 Octopus sinensis
ACTGCGATTGATGTAAAGGACTCCACCATTTCCAAAATTTGAAGCTTTATGCCTATTTTATAAAGGACTATTACTACACGTTTTTGTCTATGTTTCTTATTTTTTATTACCCACAAGGGGCTAAACATAGAGGGGACAAACAAGGACAGACAAACGGATTAAATCGATTATATCGACCCCAGTGCGTAACTAGTACTTAATTTATCGACCCCGAAAGGGTGAAAGGAAAAGTCGACATCGGCGGAATTGGAACTCAGAAAGTAGCAACAGACGAAATACCCATCTCTTTACTACCCACAGGGGTCTAAACACAGAGGGGGCAAACAAGGACAGACAAACGGATTAAGTCGATTATATCGATCCCATTGCATAACTGGTAGTTAATTTATCGACCCCGAAAGGATCAAAGGCAAAGTCGACCTCGGTGGAATTTGAACTCAGAACATAAAGACAGACGAAATACGGCTACGTATTTCGTCCAGCGTGCATATATTTATGTTATACGCAAATATATTATATGCTCATATTATTCCAGTCTTAAGATGTACTTTATATAGAAACTGGTCGGCTGGATGTGATATTAAATCTTAATCAAACTATAAAACATCGCTTGGAAAAGCAGAACTTTATTTTGGAGCTTTAGTAAAAATGTTACATTAACCTTATCAAATAAACATGAGGATGTTATCTTTAACGAAACAGTTAACCTCTTAAACCAAGTGACCTATGTTTAGATTATAGATGAAAGAAACTGCTAGTAGATTTTAAATGGATAATTTAGACACGCGTGTTTCTGATGTACATATCTATTTCTTGCTTCTGTTTTCGACACATACAGAAACTACCGCATACATAAACAGGCGAAAAATTTCTACGCATATATGTGAGTGCATGCGCGTGTGTATAATGTTTGTTATTTTGTATAAATTGCGTTTCTTCTCGTGGGTAAGCTGATTATTCGAAAAGATATCTATTTTACTTTACCACACCTTACTATGTTAAGGCAGAGATAAGGATTGTTTGATTTCTAGTTTTGGGATGGTAACATATTCCATCAAAGAAGACACAAAGTGAATGTAGATAGGAAAGAGAATGGGTATAGTTGAGCTGTAGCAGGTTTTGATTTGCTTCAGATTTAGAAGGATTTAAAATTAGATGTATAACGTATTTTATCTGGTTCAACATTTCTCAGCAAAATCTAAATTGAGATAGCATTATCGTATTCGGAGAATTAGGAATTTTTCAAGGCGGGGAAGGATTACCTTGTAACATGGGGCACTGGTGTTATCATATTTATGTGACATTTTATTTTCTATCCTCTATTAGATTGTGCATTAACATGTGTACTTCACTACATAAGATGACAAAAGTGAAAGCTGCAGCAATAAATAATGATATAGGCATTTAACCTTCTGAGAAATGTTGAGCATAAGTAGTTTTAGATGTGTGTGGGTGCGAAGGCATGCATGAGCCCATTTGCTGGATCTTTGCTTATCCTGATAATTAATGTGTATTAAGGGATAAAAGGGCGGAGAAAATGATATATGGACTCTGCTTAAACTTGTCTTACATTTATTTTAAGTGCCATTCACAATATTATTAGTCATGAGGAAATTTCATGATCGAAATAAGGTTGTGCGGAGCCTATTGCACAAGTAGTATATTGAAATATAATAGAATATAACTAAATTTCAATGAAATTTGCATTAAAGAAGTGTACATGTGCGCGTGTGTGTATGTGTGTGTGTATGTGCGTGTATTATATTGATGGGTATTTCTACTCACTTTATGAATTCAAGAATTATTTCAAATTTCAGATACTCCTACACATACACACACATAAATATCAGATACGTACAAATATACAAATGTACTTACATACTTGCATACATACACACACACAAACACACACACACACACACACATATATATATATATATATATATATATATTATATATATATATATATAATAATAATAATAAATATTAGGGAATAAATCTAAATTTACAGGGAAAAATCAGATTGAATCCAATTTTATAGTAAAATATTATATTATATTAAATTAGAGACAAAACCACTATTATGCAAATCAAACAAAGAAAGACTTAAGCCAATACATAAAATAATTTATATAAATCTAGAAATTTAACAATAATAAAAATAATAAAAATAATAAAAATAATAAAATAATAAAAATAATAAATAATAAATAATAAATAATATTATTGTTAAATTTATATAAATTATTTTATGTATTGGCTTAAGTCTTTCTTTGTTTGATTTGCATAATAGGGGTTTTGTCTCTAATTTAATATAATATATATATATATACATATATATATATATGCATACACAAACACGCGCGCACACATATAGCTTGTATTATACTACATCATATTTTCATAACAACCTTTATACTTTCTGGATTTGCAAAAGAAAAGCTGTTGATGATACTAAAAATATGTTTCAAAACATAAATTCTATTATTCACGTGCCTATATAATTAGGATGGAAATTTTATTCTTTTTCTGCTACACGATTCTATTCACTGAATTTTTAAACCTTTTTTCAAGATTGAAAATATGAGTTCTTCATTACTTTTGGAAAATATATGTATTAAAAACAGGCGAATGACTTCATCTACATTTGGAAACGAAGATTTCAAAGACTTTTCAATTATTAACTGTTAACACTTAAGCTCTACAAGATCTTTTTTAGTGCCAGTTAGGGAAACAGAAAGAGTTTTAATTGTTTTTGTATACGGTACATTTTTTCACCAAGTCATTCCTCCAGATTTTCTAACCATCATTTGGTTAAAGTCTATTAACAGTTTCCAATCTTTTAGGTGTAAAGAACATTTACAGATGAACAGCTCCAATTACACCAGGTATCTTTCGACATATTCTCTCTCTCTCTCTCTCTCTCTCTCTCTCTCTCTCTCTCTCTCTCTCTCTCTCTCTCTCTCTCTCTCTCTCTCTCTCTCTCTCTCTCTCTCTCTCTCTCTCTCTCTCCCTCTCTGTGAGTTCTGAAGCCAAGCTATCATAAATGTAAAATACTATTGAATTGTTCACTATAGAAAAGTGGTTGAGGATTATACAATTAGATTTATATTCCATATCCATAATCATCGCCACATTTGCGCTTTCAGTTTTCGCGTTTGCAGATAATTTTCACACAGTTAAATCCTCGGCATATTTCTAAATTTCTGAAAAAGTGCACCGCATATCTTGAAAATATTCAGGCAAGGATACTTACAGTGCAAAGACGTTATTCAGTCAGGGTAAGAATATTATAAAGAAACACTGGTGATTTTAAAATGCTCTATTCTACAGTAGGACAACTATAACATATTTCCAACTTCATTATGTAGACATTGTCAATTCATATGTTATATGCCTCGCTTTCTCCTAATTCTTATTATTTAAGACAACTAATCTTGTTTTATTGCAAAAAAGCTGTACAATAGCACTTTTATTTATCGGCATGAGATCATTTCCTATGATTAGATATTGTATTCACAATGGACATACGGGCACTGCTATCGTACTAGGCCTCAAATAAGAAAGACCTTTGCTAACTTTCGCAGTACACACCGGCACATTTTGAAAGACAATGCATTAAGTGCGCAAATCATGGAATGCAGTCTGCAAATTCATATAGCGTTATAATACACAGATGTAAGCTACTATTCATCCATCTTCTACTGTCGCTAATATAACGTTGGCCTCGGCCATCTTTTACATCAATGCAGGTTAATTTTAAGTCGAGTAACCTTTGCACGAGATCCTAAGAATATCCTAATATTTGCCAGTATATTTCAGCTGGCCTTGACGGCAAAACAACGAAAGGCCACGCTCAGTTTGATATAAGTGGAGTATAATCCAATTAACCTGAACAGCATTTCTATAGTGACACATTGCAGATAATGTGATCCAGTATGTTATTCAGAATACAAACCGATTCGTGATCGTTTCACATTGTTTTCCATAGGCATGAGTTACATATTGTTTGCATAAGCATTTATATACACAATAATTTGTAAGGCGTAATATGAATAGGTGAGAGACCAACAGCGTCCTCCATAACTCAAAGTAAAACTGCTGTTTTAAAAATCTTACAACAATCAGCCAAAAACATTTTCAGATGAATGCACTTAGAAATTATTTATGCTGGTTCATTAGCTGAACTTTAAGATTTTCTGTTAAAGAACAATCTAAGAAATAATTCTCATGCGTATCTTTCTGAAATTGAATTTGGTGCATGCTACCTTACGAGTAATTTCAAGACATATTTTGTCTTCATCTAAACCGTTATTTTATCATAGGACATATTATCTGTCAGGGTCTGGTGAAATATTTGAATGACCAATGTATATGGATTAGCAAGCACCAGAAGGGACCATGGAAGGCTTTTACCGTAATTCCCCAAAATTTGTATTTCACGAGGGAATACAATATAAATATTTTTGTGAATCGATGTGAATATGGAAAGTACATATATAAAACACTAATATATATATGCATAAATATATAGATAAATGTGAGAACGGGATGGTAATATCTGAACGCATACAAAGAGCTCAATTGTAATTTTTTTTTACTAATTTCCAGATAGTTACATATTAACACTTGTTAAATGTTTTAATCGTCATGTACAAAGAAGGGCCTTTGGAAAGGGAAGGGGTGTGATGCAATCCTCCTGAACAATTCAAATAGGTTTAATAGGGTGTTGCATTTGGCCTATAATTCCAATAACATCTTTATATGAGCACATAATAGAAGACATCAGCATAGGCACGGTAAATTATATTTAACATTCCTTTCCTCATACAGTTTCCTGAGTTAAAAATCAAATGGAAGTTATTCAAATATCTAGAAATATGTGACAAATATCAATTAACAAACCGTGAAGTAATTGATTTTATTAGCGAGTATATTCTAACTGTCCCAAGCCCAATAAACAAAGAAACCTGCAATCCCTTCCTATCAAAAACTATATTTTTTTTTATATTTGATATTAGCATTTTTTACGCTGACCAGGTCAATATTTTCCCATCACCGAATTTAAATAAGAGGCCTGTAAATAAACGAACAGGACTTACATGGCTCGATGGTAAGATCATATATAACATTGACGGAGAAGAAATTACGATACACATGTTTAATGGTTTTTTTCCCTTACGCAGTATCGTAATGTGATATATATAATATTTTACTGTATCTCTCTCTGCCTAAGTGCTGGTGCCAATACATTTCTTTGATGATATAATTAAATATAGACGAAAAGAATATGATTTATCTAACATAGGTGTGTATATATAGATTTATCTGCTTTTAGTATGAGAGTGATATAAAACTAAAGAAGATTCAACACGCATCTTCTTCAGAAGTTTTTTTTTTTTTTATTCGACCTGAACAAAGGTCTGAATGCATTACATAGTTTTATACAGTGCTACATAGAATTGTTCATGCGTAAGTAAATTATTTGGAAATAAGAGGTTTATCAGTGAACATTTTTTATTGTCATCGTAAAAGTTACTTTCGCTACCATTCACATAGAAGCGCGTAACATGAAAGTCAGTGTGGTGTGAAAATATCTCACTTGATTTCGTGATACAGTGATATGTTGTCCATAACACTCACCTAATTTTGTAATATCACTTTCAATCATGTGCTCATATAAAGAGGTTATTGTTATATTAGGCCAAATGCAACACGTGTTAAACTTTTTTGAATTGTTCAGGACCATTACTTCACACACCTTCGCTTTCCAAAGGTCATTTTTGCACATGGTGATTAAAGCATTTAACAATAGTTAATTATTTTACTTCACTATCTATTAGTAGTTAACACTTAAATTATGTATCGTATTTGCTGTGAGAGGAATACCGTTAAACGCTTTTATTTTTTGGTTCTTGATTTTTGAGAAAAGAGAATACGTTCACCAAAACAAAGTTATGACATCATACGGTATGAAAGATTCTATTCTACTCTAGGCACAAGACTCAAAATTATTGCGGGAGGGGGCGAGTCGATTACGTCGACCACAATACGCAACTGGTACTTAATTTATCGACCTCCTAAAGGATGAAAAGCAAAGTCAACCTCAGCGGAATTTGAACTCAGAACGTAAAGACAGAGGAAATACTGCTAGGCATTTCGCCAGGCGTGCTAACGTTTCTTATTTTTTTATTGCCCACAAGTGGTTACACATACAGGGGACAAACAAGGCCAGACAAACGGATTAAATTGATTATATCGACCCCAGTGCGTGACTGGTACTTATTTAATCGACCTCGAAAGGATGAAAGGCAAAGTCGACCTCGGCGAAATTTGAACTCAGAACGTAGCGGCAGACGAAATACCGCTAAGCATTTCGCCCGGCGAGCTAACGTTTCTACCAGCTCGCCGCCTTATAAGGTATTAAAGATTTTCAGTATGATAGAATATCCTATACCATAAATAATTACACACAAACAGTATTTTAGTAACATACAGTAGTTCTTTATTATTATTTTTTTCTCAGAATTTAAGATATGACACTAATAATTTAAACTCTTTATGTGTGCCTTACATTTGCTGAACATTATAAAGTTGACATTAAAAATTGTGCAAAATAAAATGGGAATAAAATAATTACCTTTTTCAACATCCCATTTAATTTAATGGGGTGTTAACATTGTAGGGTCTATAGCATAATGGTAATTATCTCATTCTTTTAGCATATCTTATTTATGAGGAAAATAATGAAGGATAATTATTGTAAAACGAGTTTAATCGAGAAACAGCAAAATAGAGTAGCAAGCTTATTAATTAGTAATCGAAAATAATAATGCCTTCCCATTTACCCTTGCCGTTCAATTTGATAACTGAAATTTGCTTAATCTATATGTATCGGGTCTCGGAATAGTCTGAATATTTTATCAACTCTAAGCACGCGGTCGTTCATAAAACATGAAAGTTACATAGGAGTAGAATAGAGCATGTAGGAAATAACTGAGTCAAAACTGATAGCTTGCACGGATGTTGTGTGGAGCCTTGGGTTACATAAGGGCCATAAAATTATAATTCCTGCGCGTAAGGCGGCGAGCTGGCAGAATCGTTACCGCACCGGGCAAATGTTTTGCGGCATTTCAAAATCCGCCGAGGTCGAGTTTACCTACATCCTTTCTGGGTCGATAAATTAAGTACCAGTTGAGCACTGGGATGATCGATAAAATACATACTAGGTGAGCACTAGGGTCGATAAAATAAGTACCAGTTGAGCACTGGGATCGATGCAATTGACTTACACTCTTTCTCGAAATTGCTGGCCCTGTACCAAAAATTGAAGTCATTATTATACCCCTGGTAAGATAAATCTTGGAAACGTGAAGACCATAATATAATTACTTTCGATATTATAATAGGCTGCTCAGACTCTGAAAAGCGTAAGTTTACGATGATTTGTATTGTCTTACATTTTGTTTGACTACTGGTTCTTATCACATGATAAATTATATGAAACGCCGGCTAAATAACTTGCAGGATTTAAAACTAATCCTTATCGTATATTATCTCAAATTCGTACATGCAGCTAGATGAATATCGCCAAACTCATACTAACTGGAAACCATTGAATTTGTTACGCCGTTATAAATATGATTTCATTCCAGCATACTTGGTTTATCTGGATCACATACTGTATAGAAACTTACACAAAATGAGTGTGTGCAAGCGTTAATGTATGTGATCTGTTGTTGTGCATTTTTTTTTTTTTAAATACACAAGCATAGATATGTATTTACGTATTTAAGAGACAGGCAAGCACAGTATATCTCTCGATTGTCAAATTCCTGTTGCTTCATATATGTACATATATATACACACACACATATATATATATACATATATATATATATATATATATATATATATATATATATATTATATATATATATATATATATATATATATATATATCACATAAATAATCTGATTGATATAAAGACACAATAATTATGCTCTTCGTTAAAGTTACACGCCCTTGAATTTAACATTTTCCTACAAAATTGAATAATAAATAATCTAGTGAATATCCGAAAATTTTATTTTTATATCATCCCTATAATTTACATAGGTAATTTTCATTTATTTCTTTAACTCTTTCCAGCAAAACCATTTAAAGTTGGAATGTTGCCAAAAGAGTGGTGGATTCACAAACGCGTTAGAATTGAGAAAAGTAAAAACAGACTATAGAAATCCATTTTAGACCTTGACTATGAGTATTAATCGTTTCCATTATAGCGAAAGGTCATTATATCCATGTGCACATCGAAGCGTTATATTTTATGTGACGTTGATAAGAACGAGTAACAGATGTCTTATAAAGTCACTCATGAAGAAAAGAACACTACGCTCGCAGTCCCTAGACTCTAGAATATTGAGGGCCAGGTAAATGCCGTTTTGGGAATTTTTGTCGAAATTCCATGCTCTAGTTTAACCTATGTCATTCGTGTTAAAGCAAACCGATGATTAAAGGTAATGCCATTTTAGTGGTATCTGAGTCTATACCATCTAACTTATAAGTCTATTTTTCCTTAAAGTTAGCGTGTGATTTTGGAGAGATAGATTTTCTGGCGATTTCTATTACATATAGCCCATCTCGTATACGTATAAACTCATTGCATGAGAATTCGAAAATTTAGAGTTAAATATAAAATTGCTCTTATCTTTGTGTTAATCTCCCAACAATAGTATAAAGTATGCTAGAAAGCTAACGGTTTTTCAGACACACTCACCTCCAAATTGATGTTTCATAAATACGGTATTATCAAATAAGACAATGTATGGTGTGATCATTTCGCACCATGAGAAGCAGATTCTTTATTTACTGAAGATACTAAAATAACGAATCTATATTGAATAAGGAAATATAAAAAAACAATACTTTATTAATTAAATTAGGCCACACTAAAAATTATTGATTTCTCCACGACGCATGTATAAGCTTCACAAGAAATTTAATATGTTGTTTGTCTGAATTATGATGAATTTATGTTTTCATCGGTTTTTGGATTTTTCTTTTTAGCGTGGAGAAAAATTAATCTTGTTCTCATCGAAACATAAGTATTTTATGAACCAATTAAAGCATGGCTGCTACTTTTGTTTTATTCTCATGACCAACAGTATCATCGTCGTCATCATCATCGTCGTCATCGTCGTCATCATTATCATCATCATCATCATCATCATCATCATCATTCTTATTATTATTCGTATCATTATTATTATCGTTTAAGGCGGCGAGCTGGCAGAATCGTTAGCACGCCGGGCGAAGTGCTTAGCAGTATTTCATCTGCCGCTACGTTCTGAGTTCAAATTTCGCGGAGGTGGACTTTGCCTTTCATCCTTTCGGGGTCAATAAATTAAGTACCAGTTACGCACTGGTGTCGATGTAATCGACTTGTCTGTCCTTGTTTGTCCCCTCTATGTTTAGCCCGTTGTGGGTAATAAAGAAATAGGTATTTCGTCTGCTGCTACGTTCTGAGTTCAAATTCCGCCGAGGTCGACTTTGCCTTTCATCCTTCCGACTTAATCTATTTGTCTGTCCTTCTTTGTCATCTCTGTGTTTAGCCCCTTGTGGGTAGTAAAGAAATAGGTATTTCGTCTGCTGCTACGTACTGAGTTCAAATTCCGCCAAAGTAGACTTTGCTTTTCACCGTTTCGGGGTCTATAAATTAAGTACCAGTTGAGTACTGGGGTCGATGTAATCTACTATCCCCTTTGCCCAAATTTCAGGCCTTGTGCCTATAGTTTGAAATTTTTACTATTATTATTATTATTATTATTATTATTATTATTATTATTATGGCGGCGAGCAGGCACAATCGATAACATACCAGGCAGAATGCTTAGTGGTATTTCGCCCGTCCTTAGGTTCTATGTTCAAACTCTGCCGAGTTCGACTTCTCCGTTCATCTTTTAGAGTTCGATAAAATAAAGTGGAGTTGAACACTGGGGTCGCTTTAATCGACTTCCCCCAACCAATTTACTGTCATAGAGTCGGTGGGCTGGCAGAATCGTTACCACTCTGGGCGAAATGCTTAGCAATATTTCGCCTGTCGCTAAATTTTAAGTTCGTATTCCGCTGAGGTTGACTTTGCATTTCATCCTTTCGGAGTCGATAAATTAAGTACCAGTGAATCACTGAGGTCTATATAATCGACTAGTATCCTCCCCACACAAATATCAGGCCTTCTGCCTATTGTAGAAAGGAATATTATTATTACTGAGTGAGATAAACCAGTTAAGACAATCTTTTGCACCTTCTGCAAGGACGGTAAGCCAGCGACCATTGTTAAATAATTATCAGTTCCTTTTTTTTAATCACTCCAACTGCTCCTGCAATCATTGGTATTTTAACCCGTGCTGAGATACCATCTTTGCACCTACCACTGTGTGGTATCATTAAATGTTGTTTAGTTATTATTATTTTTATTGAGTGAAAGATCAACGCATTCAATCAGTGGCACAGGGGTACAAATATACAAAGTCCAGTATACTCATCATGATTACCCGTTTGATAAGTGTACACCAGGCACATTTATTTCACCCTCATGTCTGCGACCTGGTGATTTCATATCAAGATAAACAGCGCATGACCTTGTAGGAACGGCTCAGGTAGAATTTTTTTAGGTCGAGTAGCCTATCCTATTCAACATGTCCCTGAATAAGGTACGTTTAAGTATGATGAATGAAACACCCACGTTTCCAGAGGTGAATTATTCAAATCCCAAAGAATTCCTCTAAGCACATGGGTATCATACTTCCTCACTACTCCTGCTCGTGTTCAGAGATGCACACATTTTCAGTCACTATCAATCATTGTCAGCGGTCCATCTTATACAAATATGCTAATATTATCCTTACTTTTAATAAGTGTCAACGTATGAAATCATTACTGCTTTTGTTGTTGTTACTGCTGCTATCGGTCGTCGTCGTCAACTTCATCATCATTATCATCATCATCATCATTTTCATTATTCATTGTTTTAGAAATACATCTGGAGATACCATTCGTCGAAAAAGAATTCGGTATGTTGAAGAGATTTATCTAATTCAAAAGAATGTCTTGAGTTAATAACGTTGTCTATGGTTAATGAACTTGTTCGAGGTTGACATTATGTTTAATGTTAGAAGTAGGTTCGATAGAATAATATGTATAGACTAATCCAGATTCAGCAACAATGTTCATGGTTAACAAATATGCCAAAGTTAAATAAAAAAGAAAAAGAAAGCTCTAACAAGTTTAGAGATTGCTGGTGTTCTACGTTTGTGGAGTGCACCCATAACTTCTATCATAGGTAATTTTGCAATACGTACACGTACACGGTTGTGTTCCACACCAGCTGAGACAATTCCAAATAAAATTTTGAATATATATTACCTAGAACCATAATGGTTTTAGATCGACATTTTGGTTGTATGGGCGACATTTTGGTTGCACAAGGGAGCTAATACGCTCCCTTGTGCAGAGCATTATAGTCATTTGGTATTGCTCTATATAATTAACTAGCAGTATCGCCCGGCGTTGCTCGGGTTTGTAAGGGAAATAACTATATAAGCATTTTTAGAGAGTTACTTCCCTTATAGATGCCAATTTGGGCTTTCGTAGCCATTTCTGTTTTGGTGTCTTCAAGCCATGAAGTAGTTGTTCGAAAAGAACGCAGGTCTCCTTGACAACGCTTTACGACGTTGATTTCCTTACGCTCCCTTCCCCACAGCTTCACGAGGGAGGGAAGAAGGGGGAGAAGCAGGCAGGTGCAGGTGTGACCATGGAAGCCAACTCCGCCGCCATCGACACACGAAAAATTATGCATTAAAATGGAATAAAAAATGATGTTAAATTATTTTTAAAATCGTAGACTCATCGTAGACGCGCGCTAATACTCAGACGCGCTCGATATGAATCACGACTATAAGATACCCGAATTTGGTTAAACTGCACCGCGAAATGTGGGAGTAGTTAGGAATCTAAATCGAAGGGGACAGACACTCACACAACTACAGTTTTATATATATAGATATAGACATTTATCTTTTTTTTTTCTTTTTGTGCTAATACTATCTGGTGATCGTTCTGCATGTTAAAGTTCCATAATACTTTTATATTGTTATTTTCTATGTCTGCAGTAAGGTCATAAGAATATCCGAAAATTTCACTTCCATATTTAGAGTAGCTTTGCTACAGAGTTTTATAGTGAATTGTATCTCCAACCATATTGGCATATTTCGAAAAGTATTTCAAGAAGAAGAAGAATATTAACACCACCATTCGTGTTGGTGTTATTGCCCGAAGCATACTAAATTTTTATTAAAAGCTTGACTTATACTCTGGCGTAGTGCTAGACTAAGCCTACAATATGTCAACTTGTTTTCAAAATGATAGGTACTCTATTTAAGTAAGGTATGCATATTATTTCTAGTAGATTATGCTGCCTCGTATACAAGTTTTCATTACTCATTGTTAAAGGATGCAGAGTAGAAAAACCAATCGTTAAAAACGGCTTTTTGCCTTTGATTCCCTAAATTTCACTTCCGAATTTATATCTGGGAAGACAGTTAATGATAATGAAGGTTATGCAATTCACTATATATTATTGCAATAACTTTGAGGACTCACGCAATCCACTATGCCTTTATAGGCAGGTGTACATCAGATACATCACGAATGAATTCGAGTCCCGTCTGTGAGTTAAGCTCATTGCTATATTTAAAGTAAAACGCACTATTCACCAAGTATAATTTCTTTACCCTTAAAAATCAATTTTCCATTAATAGCATATATGAAAAGTAGGTCATTGGATTCGATTGTACAAACATACACAGCAATAACCAACGTTAATTCCTTTAACGCTACATGGGCCTTTGTAGGGTAAAATCAAAGGTTTGTGTTTATCTTCATATAACATATATGCATAACGTATGCGATGGGTCAACAAACTCGACCCATCATGAGATCAAAGGAGCTGAGAATGTCTTCTTCAGTGCGTTTAATTACAATAGAAGAAGTAAATTGCGATATTTATTGCACTAATGCTTGGAATAAGTAAATATTTATCCTTTGTTGTATTCTTATATAAAGACACCATAGCTGTCGAGTATTTTCTTATTTGAGCTTCATTTTAATATAATAAATAATGCTTTGCAAAAAAATGTACTGCGTTAGGAAATAAATGTGAAGATAGTAAAGACAACGGTATTCAATTACTAACATGGTATTTAATACTCCTCTTGTGTTTCGACTGCACGTGAAAATCCATTCTAGAAGTTGACTGCTGCAACCATGACAGTAGAATTTATCGATTTATATTCGCTTCCTTCATTCGATTCTGTCGAAACAATATATTACAGAATAGTATACAATATTATTGCCATGCTGTTGTTTTGTTGGTATATTTTTTCAAGATTTCTTATTAACGCATCTATAATGCACCTATTCGTTTAAAATGACATAAAGCAATACATCTATATATAAAATGAAAACAACGTAAAAAAATATAAGGCGAAAGAGTGAGTTATTTCTTGCCAATTTAATATGTTGACGTTCTCACCATGGGAAAAATGAAAGCGCGTTCCCTACCACTGAACATCTCATACTCGTCTAATAAAGGAATCTAACTTGCAGTGGCACAAACCATATATTTCTAAATATGTAGAAGAAGAAAATATGTGTCTTACTACTTCGGAAAAATGTGTAAAATGTACAGTACATTTCATATACTTTCAGAAGACGTCTCAGTATTCTCTGTAAAGAAGATGTGGTCACGAAAATAACTATTTATAAATACTACACCACCGGAAGTATGCAATAACGATGTTGTATCAATGCTAAGCAATGATAAGGCAGACATCGCTCATTACGTTTTTAAACACTTGTTTAATTTACTATGTCCTTACAGGTCTACGAAGACATTAATTCGATATTCGTAATCGATGACATACCATGCCGCAGAAACGGGTGCAACTCATATTCGAATGACATCATTCATAGCCCAATATTTTCACGCATATGAAGAGATTTTCAGGGCTATATCCGCACCGGAAAGTCTTCACAAGTCCGAGAGTACATAACAGTGTTAAATATGATTGTTACGGTTATATTTTATCCAGTGCTACTTAGACCTCCACTAGTTATTTCTTTATCGCATAACTAAGCTTTTTGCACATCAGAAAATGTACTATTTGATGTTCATAGGGTTGCGAAGTACAAATTCACTACTCGTAGCTGACAATGCATACTGATGCAGCAACATGAGACATAAAATCTGATTACATTATTCACCAGTCAATCTATTTTACGCATATTTTCTGTGAAAATTCTTCCTAATTTTCCAAACAATAGTTCTTCGCAAATTCGAGAGCACACATACCTGTTAAATATGACTGTGCATGATTACGCATATCATTCAACGCTGATTTGTGCGGCTCTAGAATCTAGACACACACTATAAGTGTGGCATTCCTGCTATTACACACAAACACTTCCGAAACCACATACCCGAGGGCACCACATTTGAAGAATTCAGTCCCCAACACACATCAGCATCTGGTTCACAAGTAAATCTTTTAATTTATATATATATATATATATATAGATATATAGAGAGAGAGAGAGAGAGAGAGAGAGAGAGAGAGAGAGAGAGAGAGAGAGAGATAGATAGATAGATAGATAGATAGATAGATAGATAGATAGATAGATAGATAGATAGATAGATAGATAGATAGATGGATGGATGGATGGTAATGCAGTACGATCAATTCATGCAACGCCATTTAATTGAACAATGCAATCATTACATCAGTAATGATTGCATTGTTCAGGTAAATGGCGTTGCATGAAACGATCGTACTGCATTATCTCTGGATGTCCTTGTTGCTTATTTTGATATGTGTGTATGTGTGTGTGTGTGCGTGTGTGTGTGTATGTGTGTGTGTGTGTCGGGGCAGGGGAC
The DNA here is from genome assembly GCF_006345805.1 of Octopus sinensis. Taxonomy (NCBI): domain Eukaryota; kingdom Metazoa; phylum Mollusca; class Cephalopoda; order Octopoda; family Octopodidae; genus Octopus; species Octopus sinensis. The sequence continues at coordinate 180,503,428 of NC_042997.1, forward strand.
ATTATTCAAAGCAGTTTGATTCGATTCCGAGCTACTTCAAGATTCGAAGCCAGCCAGGGGACATAGGTTCCGTTAGAGACTTCAAAACTTGAAGTAACACGGAATCAGAATCAAACTGTTTTAGATAATACATGTAGGTCTCAATAAATATGATGTGTGTCCTTTTCTTCTTTTGTCTACTCACTCACACACACACACACCCATATACATGCACACACCTATACACACACATACTCACGCGCCCATATATATATATATATATATATATATATATATATATATATATATATATATATATATATAATATATATATATATATATATATATATATATATATATATATATATATATATTTATATATATATATACATGCAGAGAAAGCATAACAATGCAGAAATGTATGCGTCTTACGGTCCTGTGAACTTAATCATAGACATGGTGTGTACTTCCAGACGTTGTCAATCACTAGAATTTCCTTCAGAGCCAATTTAATCATCGACTGTGTTTCTAAGTCCGAGTGCATATACCTATAAATGTATATATACATTTATAGGTATTTGTGTGAGTATATTTATGAGAGTTGTATAGTGTGAATGTGTGTTGCGTTCAGTAAAGATTATATTCACTTGCACAGTTAATGATGTGAATGGTCTTCTTTAAGCATTTGAAACCAGCTCGCTTATTCATTATTCCACGGCAGTCAATGTAGGTTTTCTTTATTCTTTTCTTTACTTTTTTCTTCAACTTTTTAAAATCTTTGGTCTTTTAAAAAGTCTTCATCGCCAAGGCATTATATTTTAGGAAATCCAAATGGCTTTCTCCCAGTGTACAATTTTCTTTTGGAAGAAAATGGCTTCTTTCGTAAAATAATCCACGCTGTGTTTCAGCTCTCCAGGAGCCTACCTATTCTTGTTGCATTGTTCTTGGTGGAATTTGAGGTGTTTTTTGTAATGCATAAATTTTCTGCGTATCTAAACATAACTTGCAATGTATATATACGTTGTAAAAATACTACGTGAAGTGCATAATTATTTTCCCAAAAATTATTACTTAAAAATACATGAAACATTCCCAAACTTTATGTTCTAAAGAAAGTTCAAATACGAGAGCTAAACAAAGGACTATATTTAAATCTAATTATATGCTGTAATTGTAGCTGAAAAACCGGTAAAATTTTCATGATTAGAAGAAAAGATAAATAAATTTGAAACAATAACAAGAAGAATATCTGTTGAAAACTATTCATTTATGCATTTACTGTTTTCGTCCTTGTGCGCTGTGGTGATGCAGGAGCATCACCTTCAAGAGTCATTTACACTGGCTCTGATTCTTATTTTATTGAATAGCGTTTAACCTATTGATATGGGAAGGATGACATCTTAAGGGAGATAACCTATACCACAAAATAATTTTCCTTTCTGCACTCACCTGCAGATCTGAAGAACAAGACAGGAAACAGAGAATGCGAATGAATATGCATGTAGTCTTCGTGGCACCAAAACCGATGGAAATGTCGATGATGGGATTTTCGCTTAGAGATCACATCCGAAACGAGGGGATGAGTGTTAGAGCTGGAGTGAAGGACATCGTTGCAGAATACCACCACGCAAAGCTTCGATGGGCCGGTCATGTCGCAAGGTTCACAGACGATTGGTAGACCCGTACAATTGTCGAATGTTACCTATGCGAGTCAAAAAGACCACGCAGAAGACTTCCAGTCAGGTAGGAAGATGATTTAAGAAAAATATTTGGAGCAACGTGGAGGAAAATGGCGAGGGCACGAGGGAAATGAAGTGAATGCTGTGACCAGTACCAGACAGCCTGGACGATCCATGTCATCCAGGTGATATCAAAGCGAGAAGAATCGTAAAGTTTTCCAAAATTGATAAAAGACACTCATGCGTATGGAAAACATGTAAGTGATTGAATTGAAATATGGAACTGATTTGTATTTAATTGATTTCAGAAAGATTGGAAGCAAATTCAGCTGATGACCGATTAAAACTTAGAAGCAAGAAAGCGAAATATAACCCTTTAAGAAATCAGTCTGCTGCTTTACCTGGGCTGCCATATCGAATTCTGATAAGATTTCTTTTTAATTGACTGACAATGGTTGCATTACAAATCCACGTATGTATGGGGCGCACAGTTGTTTGAATCAACAGCAGAAATAATAAACTATCAATTTTACTATCATTATGGAAACTAGTGAAAAGCACATTATTCTTGACAGCAAGAAAATATTTTCAAGAGCAGAAGTAAAGTTTATTTGTAAATAACATCTTTGTTACTATAGCCTGTTGTGTTGCAGATCATATTTTCTTTCGGGGATATTTGGTTTGAAATTTGAAGACAAGAACAAAAACATTCATGGTGATGTCAGCTGATACTGAAATCTTATAAAACAATAAAAAATATCTGAAACAACGATCTGAATAAGTTTTCGCAACTTTCAGAAACTTTACTAAGAAAACAAAAAGTAAGAAAATCTGGTGTACACAGTGTATATGGGGAAATGTAATAAAAATTAAATAAAGTAGAAAATCCAAATATAACCACTGATAAAGTATTGTAAGCACAACAGAATGTTTATGAACAATGATTCTCGGTAAGTGAACTCAGATAAAAAATAAGAAAAATAATACCAGGTCGAGTAAATCCAAAATATATTGATAACAGGATGAACTAGCATATAAATGGATTGCTGTCCTCGAACCACAGTCGTGAATCAAATTACAAAACACATCAGAGCGATATCTCATATATAAAACCCAAGTTTTATAAAATAAAATCTCAATCATAAATGTAGTTTCAGATTTCGGGTTTCGACGTTTCATAAACTTACAATACAATGTCAAAATATCATATTCTGTACCAAATGAAACTTGTACCCACAAGGATCATAATATAGAACATTAGCCTTAAGTAAAAATGTACAAAAGTGTATGTTATGACCAGTGACATGTCTATCACACACCTAAGATTTTAGTAAAATTTCCTGACAAAATTTATAACTGATGTGGTATTCTTCACTAAGACTATAGAATACCTGTCTCCCCAAAAACAGAAGGTACACTAGGGATGTCACCTACGAAATGGTGGTCTACTATACAGTGACAAAGTAATTCTGCAGTATATTTTGCAGCTATGAAAGAAGATGAAAATTTAATTTAAGTAAGATTAACTGGTTAAATTCTCGACCGAATATTTTATGAGACATTGATATATAAAAGGCGCATGGCTCAGTGGTTAGAGTGTCGAGCTTACGATCGTGAGGTTGTGAGTTCGATTCCCAGACCGGGCTGCGTCTTGTGTTCTTGAGTAAGACACTTTATTTCACGTTGCTCCAGTTAATTCAGCTGTAGAAATGAGTTATGATGTCACTGGTTCCAAGCTCTATCGGTGTTTGCCATTCCCTTGCATAACATCAGTGGTGTGGAGAGGGGAGGCTGGTATGCATGGGCGACATCTGGCCTTCCACAAACAACCTTGCCCGGACTTGTGCCTCGGAGGGTAACTTTCTGGGTGCAATGCAATGGTCATTCATGGCCGAAGGGGGGCTCCTAATATATAAAACCAGGAAAACAAATAAGAAAACATACAACCACAGAATGTTTAAAAAATGAATAAAAAATATGTAAAACTAAGAAGCAATTTTATCCAAGTAAACAAAAGCAATGACAGAAGGACACGCTTGACTGAAATTGGAGGTATAAAGAGGTTAACAGAAATTATGTTCAGTGGTTGCGCAAGAACAGATGGCTAGACGCAACGTTGTTAAAGAAAAATAGACACAAAATTCAATGCACAATCCATCGCATATTTGGAAAAGTACTCGAACATTTTCAACCATATGTTACGTAAATGTATCAAGCTGGCACAAAGGGAATTTAAACGCGATGTAATGGCTTACTTGAGAATATCCGCAAATAGCATTAGTTGGAAAAGTATACCGTAAGGCTCGTAAGAATTCTCTCTACAAACCAAGAGCTACAGAGGCACACACAAAAAAAGACATCATCGTAGTGAAAGAATGCAAATTGAGTAAGATCATAAATCAGCTTTTATCTTATTGCTTGCTATTCGAAGCACAATATACTCTTTACTCTTTACTCTTTTACTTGTTTCAGCCATTTGACTGCGGCCATGCTGGAGCATCACCTTTAATCGAGCAACTCGACTCCGGGGCTTATTCTTTTGTAAGCCCAGTACTTATTCTATCGGGCTCTTTTTGCCGAAGCGCTAAGTAACGGGGACATAAACACACCAGCATCGGTTGTCAAACAATGCTAGGGGGACAAACACAGACACACAAACACACACATGCATATATATATATATATATATATATATATATACATATATATACGACGGGCTTCTTTCAGTTTCCGTCTACCAAATCCACTCACAGGGATTTGGTCGGCCCGATGCTATAGTAGAAGACACTTACCCAAGGTGCCACGCAGTGGGACTGAACCCGGAACTATGTGGTTGGTAAACAAGCTACTTACCACACAGCCACATTGAAAATATAACTGAAATTGACAGGACAGAGAAAATGCTTGAAACAGAGAGTGCCGTTGCTAGTAAGGATCCCAAATTGGATAAAAACTGGTTGGCTTGACTGGCTTATTTAAATTTATCTGGGGTACCAATTGTGGATGCTGTGTCGGTATAACTCTTACTATTGTAATAGAAATAGATTTTCCCTCCAATTCTACAATTACAGTATTAAAATACGCTGCTTTGTGTGTCATTACTTAATTGATGCTATTAAATCACAATACTTGCATATAATTTTTGTTGTTGTTCAGAACTTCAGATCCTATTTTACAAAGTTATGGTGCATAGAGTATCAAGAGCATGATTGGTGCAATCGACTGATGTAGTTCTGTGAAGATACATCTCCGTTTGGCTCATCTTGAAACAGCGTAGCTTGTATTTTAGATGTTTTAACGCAGTAGATGCAGACTTCGAATATAATTACTTTGCGAACTGTATCGCATATAATCCTCAACGCCGATATCAGATCAGTGCAAAAGCTGTTCTACTTGAACTACTTTATTAGATGAGACTCATCCAATTACTATGCTAAAAGTATTTATTTTTTGTCGTTGCTGCTGTTGCTATTTATGTATGTTCTTTTAAGTTCTCCCAGACGAGTGGAAGAATTACTTTCGAATGGCCAGTATATTGTTGCAAGTACAACAATATTCGAATGGTCTAACAGTGTTCGACTATGTTCTAAATGTTTCTGCGTGTTTAAGAGTAAATGATCATAAAAAAAACAACCGAAATGAACAAGTAGTTTTTCATTTGGAATATTTGGGTTTGCAGGGTATAAGTGCTTTGTATAATTTGTGTTCCTGTCCATTTATTTCTTCTTTACGTTTAGTATTTTTCCCTTTTACGGTGCTGTTTTCTTCAGTTCAAAATGACCTCTGTGTCGGTCTCCGTATAAATGGAAGCCATTTCCAGCTATGAACCATACCATAAAAAAAAAACCTAAATTTTATTCCAAAATGAAAATACAATCTTTCATCTGTACTTGGAAGAGGAGAAATCTCGGAGCAAATTGTGGCACCTGGGAGGAATTCAGCTGTTTATGTTAATTACAAAATGAATAACGATATGAAAATGAGAGAGAAAAGGAAAAGAACCATTTCTGTACAATTGCTTTAATGACGACGAATGACAGCATATTAGTGTGATATACTACAATACATGTAAAATTTATATAGAACGCAAAATGAAACAACACACTGCATTTTATACTCACAACTCAGAAGTTTCATGATGATTATCGCAATATAGGACCAACAACCGAAGCTCGTGGACTCATGAAGACCCATATAGACCCACGTAAATTAATTCTCTCTTCACTTGTCTTGAGACAGCATTCACCCGGGTGGGTTGATCTGGCTTCATTCATCCTCAATACTGCATCTCTAACAAACTCCGACCAGGCCTAACGACCGCGTGATCACCAACCACTCCTTATTCCAGCGGTGAACGCTGTAGACATGGTTGGGTTCCAGATCAGCCTTGACTGACATCAGCCAGGTTTTTCGTTGTCCACCACATCGCTTTCACCAACCCTGAAGGGGTGCTGGGGCAATTGCTTCGTAGATGAATTCTCTTGGTTGACGACGGAGGGCATGATCCAGCCAACGCAAACGTAAATTAATTCCACTATCAGTACATACTCTCGCCCATTGCTAGCCTTCAAGGGCATGCAAAGTTCTGGCATATACTCTCGTGTTCAACCTTGTTACTTTCATGGTATGTAGTACTTCTGCACTTTCATTACCTTCTACAAATGTAATTTGAAAAAGTCGATGGGGAGTATGCTATGTTTAGGATTTCTTTTTAATTTACCGTTCTTTATATTTTTATCTAATATAAAAGAACACTGAAATTTGTGAAAATTAAAGTCACAAAAAGATACGATAGAAAATTATTGCATTTTGTCATTAAAAGTGGCTTTGCTATTGATTATGTTAAATGAATAATTGTATTGATCGCTTCATAGAGTTTAATAATGTATTTAAGGATCCTATAACGTAAGCACCTTGAAACAGCAATTGCTGGGATAAAAATAGATGCAATCTTAGCTGAGGTCATGAAATGTCATTTTATCCTCGTGTATTCCAACTATATGATAAGGTATTTGCATAATTTATAAAACATGTGGGATTATGTAGCCAACTGTTAAAATGTGCATTGCTGGCAAATAAGTCCAAGGTTAATTCAGGAAGACATAATAATATAATTTCAATTTTGGGGATTATTGAAGTCACAAATTAAGACTAGAATTAGTATGTTGAAAGTAACGAAATTTCCACAAAGACACCATGCATATTTTTGTCTTTCACTTTGTTTTTAATTATACTATTCCCTATTAATTGTCAGAGTAAACGTGTGTAATACATAGATATAGACACAGACGGAGACAGCGAGAACCAGGCAGACAGATAGACAAACAGACAGACAGACAGATAGACAGATAGACAGATAGATAGATAGATAGATAGATAGATAGATAGATAGATAGATAGACAGACAGACGGTCAGACAGTTGATATTTCGCTTGATATGTCCGATGCAACAGGTTCTTAGAGCTTCCTCCCTCCAGAGGCCCGCATTTCAACATAGATTAGAATTCAACACGTACTTTCATATATATATATATATATAATATATATATATATATATATATATATATAATATATATATATATATATATATAATATATATTATATATATATATATATATATTATATATATATATATATTATATATATATAATATATATATATATATAGGCGCAGGAGTGGCTGTGTGGTAAGTAGCTTGCTAACCAACCACATGGGTCCGGGTTCAGTCCCACTGCGTGGCATCTTGGGCAAGTGTCTTCTGCTATAGCCCCGGGCTGACCAATACCTTGTGAGTGGATTTGGTAGAGGGAAACTGAAACAAGTAAAAGAGTAAAGATATATATATATATATATAGAGAGAGAGAGAGAGAGATGCAGGAAGTAAATAGACACCTTTAATTTTCTAAATTTCTCAACTAAGCATCTGAATATGTTTTCAGCGGTGTCGAATTTACAATGTAATTATTCTGTTTCATTTCTCGGTGCCATTATATTAAATATTTGTGAAGAGTAACCATGCCACACACAAAACATTCTGCAGGGATCGTATTGCTGGGCAATCTGAGACTGATCATAGCCAGCGAAAAATTGCCGAAAATCTTCAAATTCCTCTTGCTACTATTTATAGAATTATAGTGCAATTCAAAAGCCAAGGAAAAGAATCAACAGATTCTCGTCCCGGCCGACCTGGGCCCTCGGAAAGGAAGTTTCACTGTTTGAAGAGATTTATGGAAAATGAACTCCGTTCGAAGGCTTCTGACGTTGCAAAACAGCTACAAAGTTAGTCCAAGAACGTGGCATAAGCCACGTAAATTAATTCCACTATCAGTATTATGGAGAGCAGCTAGAAGAAAACCAATTAATATTATAAAAAGAAAGAAATGGACTAAGGAGATATCAGAAAAATCCAGTTCATTTTGAGATAGAGTGATTTTCTCAGATGAATCCAGATTTGCATTATTTTCAGACAGTGAACGTGTTTGGGTATGGAGGCTTCCCAATCAAGTATTTCATTTGAAACGACTCTAACCAACTTTAAAACGAGTGAAAATGGGATCAAAAAGGTTCCTTGGTCGAGCCAATCTCCCGACATGAACCCAACTGAAAATCTTTGGAGCATACTAGATAGAGTTATACGAAAACTCAACAGAAACCTAAATCTAAAGATGAATTTTTTCCATTGTTGCGTGAAATGTGGGCAGTAATTCCACAAGAAACAATCACAAAGCTCATCAGTTCAATGCCAAAAAGAGTTCCTGAATTAAAAACTGCACAGGGAATGTCAACTAAATCCTAAAGCATGTAGTCCTACCTATTGATTATATTTTAATTGTTCACTTTGCGTATTAAATAAAAGATTTTGAAAATTAAAGGTGTATATTTACTTCCTGCATGTCTATGTGTGTGTATGTATATATATATATATATATTATATATATATGTGTGTGTGTGTGTGTGTGTTTATAAAGTATAATATATATATATATATATATATATATATATATAATATATATATATATATATACATATATATGTATGCATAATATGTACGATATATATATATATATGCATATATGTATGATAGATCGCTAGCCACTATACCTTTTTCTATTTTCTTTCCCTGTTTATTTTCGTGTTCCTTTCTCTCAAAGAGCGTAGGCTCGAAACGTAAAAGACTTTCTCACTACCCAAGCGTTAAACTAATACATCTGTTTGTTGTTTACAAACCCATCTTTGTCTTTTGTTGGTTTTTTTTGTAAATTCTCACTGCACACACACACACACACCACACACACACACACACACACACACACACATATATATATATATATATATATATATATGCATACATACATAAATATATATATGTGTATATATATATATATATATATATATATATATAATATATATCCAACACTTTCTCCCTCTCCTGCACGTGCGTTCTCTCTGCCTTTCTCTCAAAGGCATCTTCCGACACAAGGTCGAAATCAATTTCAATTGCATAGACACTGCAACTGTTATGCCTAATTGTAAAAATAAATTACAAGGCTTCCACTTAAAATTGAAATGTTATTTCAGATTCATATCGCTGCCAGCGTACTTTTCACTCAACTACACTCATCAGGACGAAGATAAGTAGCAGAAAGCAATTACATCACACTTTAAATTTTAAAAAAACATACACGAAGAACTAAAATTAAAAATCTCTTATGGGGCATATATGCAAACGAAATATGCTGACGACATACGTTCTTTGGCACGCAATAAAAGTAAAGGTCGAGCGTCCCATTACGCTAATAGTTTAATATCAGTTCCAATGCAAATAGCATGTAAACTATTAGCAATTGCTGACAGATAGATTAAAATTATTCATGCACATGTTCGGCGCCGCAATGTAAAATGTATACATTATACATTGGTGTAAACATGCAGATATATAAACACAATCAACAATTGCAACTCTCCCGGACGCTTAAGGTGCCACAAATAAAAGGTACGACGTGTGTTGAAACCTGTTCAGTCAAATACACCAGTTGGCTGTACGATAGATTATACCTATCGAAGTTCAATTCCATTTCCCCGCGATCAGGTCCAACATGATTTATTCACGAACCTCCCAAACTGGCATATTTGAAACTCATCTCATAAACTGTCATATATTTCAGTCTTCTAGATATGGGCTTGCTCCACTCTGCTTGTCATATGGTATAGTGAGTTTGATCAAAATCACTTCTCTGATGATTGTTAGAAGAGTAAAATCTCCGGTCTCATATCACTCTTGTTGATTATGTCAATGCTGGAAAGAACTGCTGTGCACATCGAGTCATATACTCCATCCAGGAAATCCTTGACAAATAGGTAGATATATAGAGAATACCAAACGAGTTCCCTATGGATACCGTATTTATTACAACGAGTGGCTTGTAAATACGGTATCCATAGGGAATTAGTTTGGTATTTTATTTATTACACACGAATAAACGACCATATTTTATTAACCCAATAACTAAATTCTTCACGTTTAGTTGTAACTTATGAATGACAAAAGTAGTGCCGTCACCGTGACCTCAGGTCATCATCATGGATTGACCAATCAGAAGCAGCGCTGTCACCGTGACCTCGGGTCATCACCATGGATTGACCAATCAGAAGCAGCGCTCGCAGTATCTGACATATGTTAGATACAAAAAATATCTCAAAGTGTTCTCACTCACATGTGTGTAATATATGTATGTATGTATGTATGTATGTATGTATGTATGTATGTATGTATGTATGTATGTATGTATGTATGTATGTATGTATGTGTGTATGTAGACAGATAAGGAGATAGAGACAGACAGACATATAGATAATTATACACATACGTACACTCGCGGCACTCCGTCGGTTACGACGACGAGAGTTCCAGTTGACCTGATCAACCGAACAGCCTGCTCGTGAAATTAACGTGCAAGTGGCTGAGCACTCTACAGACAGGTGTACTCTTAACGTAGTTCTCGGGGGGATTCAGCGTGACACAGAGTATGATAAGACTGGCCCTTTGAAATACAGGTACAACAGAAACAGGAAGAAAGAGTGAGAGAAAGTTGCGGTGAAAAAGTACAGGAGGGTTCACCAACACCCACTGCCGGAGCTTCTTGGAGCTTTAGGTGTTTTCGCTCTATAAACACTCACAACACCTGGTCTGGGAATCAAAACCACGATCCCATGACTGCGAGTCCCCTGCCCTAACCACTGGGCCATTGCACCTCCACACGTACATATAGACATAGACGAGAATTATAGTACTGCTGCGCCCTTTCCCTCTACCCTCTCCGTCTCCCACTCTGTCTGTTCCTCGCAGGCGCGCGTGGATTTCATTTCGAGAGAATCTTCTCCAGTACACTTTAGTTACTTACTTTTCTCTCTTATTTGCCATAAAAAACTGATTTCGTCTGAACTAAATTCTGCTGGGAATATGAAATATTTAATATATCATTTAGAAGAACTGAAAGAGAAAAAAATGTGTCTATCTATTTCTGCTCCCTGTCAGTAAGTCACTAAGGAAAAGTTATGTATTAATTTGCATTTACATATACATTCCCCGGTATGTGTGTGTGTATGTGTGTGTGTGTTTGTGTGTGTGTTTGTGTGTGTGTTTGTGTGTGTTTGTGTGTGTGTGTTTGTGTGTGTTGTGTGTGTGTATGTGTGTGTGTGTTTGTGTGTGTGTTTGTGTGTGTGTTTGTGTGTGTTTGTGTGTGTTTGTGTGTGTGTTTGTGTGTGTTGTGTGTGTTTGTGTGTGTGTGTAAAGTGTCATGGTGTATGTGGTGAGATGCTACTGAAACCATACTAATATCAACACGTGAGCTCTAATGGACGATAGATGATAGGATGTTAGGTTTTCGAAAGAAGAGTTTCGAAGTTTGATAGCATGTTTTCATATGTGTGTCGGTGAGATGGTGGTTGTTCTGTGTCTAGCTGTGGTACATGTTGCATGTTCTGTAATACTGTGCTTAATTACATAAGATATATTATTTCAGTCTCGTCATATACCCTTTACGTTAAGCAATCTATTTCTGTACGCCTGCGGTACCTTAAGATAACTACTGTATGGCCGGTAATCTAGGCTCGCTTAGAGGAAGTCAGATGTATTCATGATAAAACACATATGCATGTAATATTACTTGCCCAATTTGCACTGAATTTTTTACAGTAGTTCTTAATTTTATTTGTCTTAGCATGAAAGTTTATTCGTCTCTAGTATGAAATTAATAACCTAGAAAATCGTCGAGGGCCGCATGTGGCCCGAGAATCGCAAGTTGCCCATGCATGGCCGATGATATTTGGTCAGAGGTATGAAAACGTCAGACCGCAGAATTTCAAAATTTTTAGGGATTTATAATATTTCACACCGCCCTTCCTTTCTTGGTACCGGATAGAAGGAGGTTTCAAACAACAATGGAGATTCTATGCATTCTAATAATCAGTTAGAATCAAGAAAAATGTTAAAGCTTACCCTGCTTAATAACAACTGTTTGAGTGTTATGAACTACTAGTGTCCAGGGATATTAGTTTTTAGTTCCCCACGAATCCCCAAACGCTTGCGTTTGGTGCCCTCATACACTTAGTGTGTCGTTTAAGAAAAAAAATCATTATTACATTTATTTGGTTAATGTAAATGCACCTAAATCTTTCGTCCGTTACAATTTAATACAACCATTTCCCATAAGAAATATACTAATTATGATTTAGTTTTCAGGTAAACGTCTTTAGATAATATGTAGTCTTAGTGACTGGTCACAGTTAGTAAAAAATGTTTTGTCGAGTCAGCCAACATCCTTACATAACTTCTCAGTTACTATTTTATGGGATGGTTTGGTGGGATGGTTATGCTGGCAATAATCTATTTCGTCTGTCTCTACGTTCTGAGTTCAATTTCCGCCGAAGTCGACTTTGCCTTTCATCCTTTCGGGGTCGATACATTAAGTACCAGTTGCGTACTGGAGTCGATCAAATCGACTGGCTCCCTCCCCGAAAATTTCGAGCCTTGAGTAGAAAACAATAATTTTCATTATAGGCACTTACAACGCCTTCCGGCAGCCGTTTGCATCGACCTCATAGTTCAGACTGTTACAAACAACAATGAGAAGATGATAAAATCAGTGATATTTTAATTCAAAAGAGATATGTATTTTTTTTCTGTTCAAGAATCACACTTAACCCGAACTTTCGACGGTTTTCACGTTCATTCAAGTGAGATGGTGAAAGTTATATTTTGCGCTATTTGGTTTTAAGGATTTATCTCTGCTCATCGCGATTTGAAAACCCCTCTTCTCAGGCTGCTGGTAGGAGATAGAAGTCGAACTCAGATATGAAAGATGCATCAAATCTCCGACTGATAATTTATCCGTCCCCAAAAGACGAAAAGTAAAGTCACACTTGGTACCAATTCACTTCAAAACGCAAACAGCCTTACTTTTTCCCGGTCGTACTCCCAGCACTGTAACATCTCTCCAGTTAAACGCATTGGACATATTACTATGGTGTAAACAATTTACTTAAACGAATTAGCAATATCCCTATACCATTCTCATTATATTAAACATAGTAGCTTATCTAATTACATAGAAGTCTTAAATTATTTACAAGGTTATTTTCCCAAACAAAGCCATTAGATTGCAGCAGTTCAAATTATTTTATGAACTTCACAAATAGAAAAGGTTAAGCAGACATGGTGAGACTTGAACTTATGATATTAGAAAAAGAATTTAGACGGCAAATCTCCTGAGCCACCTCAATATTTATATTCGTCACGATAAAAGGTGAAAATTAACGTGATATATGCATTCTATTTAGATTAAATACTCCAAAAATAGTTAATTATAATCTATTTCACAGGAAGATAAGTTTAAAATAAAAGAATATAATACTAACTATAAGCACAGATTTCCTATCTATTTCTTAAAATTATTACCTTGTGTTCACTGGATATTATTCAATATAATTTTTCTTATATTTCTAATATGAGTGCACGAAATATTAAAAAACGTATCTCATAACTAAATTAGCAAATAATGCAACGGAAAGAAAACACAAATTGTGAAATTGCTTCTAAAAAAAGAAAGCATTACTAACAAAAGTATGATACATAAATAGAAATACAAAGTTTAAAAGAAGTGAAGCATATTATATAAAAGGAACATTTGTAAATTACATGATTATTTATATATATATATATATATATATATTATATATATATATATATATATAATATATATATATATATATATATATAGCAATAACTAAGTACAGAGAAATGAATGTGGAAACTAAACGTTAAAAAGAAATTATATGAGAAAAATTGTATAGTTATGATATTGTAATTATTTTAATATTTTATGTTTTAAGTTTCCATCAAAGTATATAATTCATATCACGGAAGTAAAACATAAACTCACACGCACATATATATATATATATATATATATATATATATATATATATATATATATATAGAGAGAGAGAGAGAGAGAGAGAGAGAGAGAGATCTGTGTTTATATGTATGCACACATATATGTATGCGTATATATATATATGTATATATTTATATACATATATATATACGTATGTATATATGTGTGTATGTATACGTATGTATGTCTTTAAATATAGTTTGTAATTACAGATAATTCACAAAGAAATTCTAGATTACAAAACGCAATGCGTAAATGTAGAGATTCTTTCCTATATCATAGCTTAGAGGCTCACAGATACCAATGTGCTGATACTAGCATTTATATATCTAAGGCAGACAAACAGATGTAAAGATAGATAGATAGATAGATAGATAGATAGATAGATAGATAGATAGATAGATAGATAGATAGATAGATAGATAGATAGATAGATAGATGGGTAGATAGATAGATGGGTAGACAGATAGATAGATAGATAGATAGATAGATAGATAGATAGATAGATAGATAGATAGATAGATAGATAGATAGATAGATAGATGGGTAGACAGACGGATAGACAGACAGACAGACAGACAGAGAAAGATTCATATATGCAAAACATATCCCTGGAGATGAGTGGCGAACACTGCATTGGGCATTGCTGGATGAATAAATCATTTCCTTAAACAGTAGAATGCTACAAAACTTGTAGCAATTCTTTTATTTGAATGTATTTGCAATTAAGAGTTCCTAGTTTTACTGGTATCGCGAAGGGTCTGGTTGGAGGCCCAGTCTTCCGAGGTCTTTTACAGGGTGTATAAAAACTGATGGACTGCTGCTTAAATGTGTGAATCTGAGACGTTATTATGTTGAATAAAATCATGATTAATTTATCCTACTGTTTTACCCAAAATCAAGTACCTTTCAGCACCCCCTCGTAGTTAGTATTATTCTCTAAAAATATTTTAGAGTTGCTACAAATCTGCAATGTACGACTGAATTATAGTGAAATATTTGCACAACACGAGTGGTATCGTTTGTCATTACTCTACAATTCAAAGGAATAGATACAGCGTAAACACATAGAATGTTTATTATTGTTTTCCTAAGATCTTTTCGCTTTGAACGGTAGTTTTTTCTAGCGGTGTCATATGAAATCGTCACCCATAATTATGACCCTAGTATCGATCTATTGCATTTCAATCTGTTTTAGAGTTAGGGTTAAAGTTAGGGTTAGGGTTAGGGGTAGGAGGAAGGGCATTTTTTCTTCAGAAATGTAAATAAACCCAATCTGTTTCTTAAACGAGGGACATTTTCATACGGCACAGAATGTTTTCACCTCAATAGACGTCATTGATTGGTTGAAATTGCAGAAATTGAAGAAAAACAACAAATATCTTACAAACTATAGAAGTTTCTCAATAAAGCCAAGAGAAAAAGATGTTTTATAAACACATTCTACCAGTATACGAAGTTTAAAAGTGTTTAGTTACGTGGAAACCGAAAAGATCCGTTTACTAAAATATATTCGGTCTCCAAAATAGAATCTCAAACATTTCGGTATATGCTCACATTCTTGCTCAAAGTCTCACCTCAAATCTTCCACTGTTGTCGGTTTAGTAACGTACTCCTATCTTTGAAGCATCCCCATGAACCTCTAGGGTAGTGACGTCCCCCGATTATTGTGAAAGCGCAGAGTGCTCTACCGAGCCTCTAAGTCTAAACGTTTGGGTAAATCACTTCAATAAAGACCTTTAAATGGCTTACACAGAGACAGAGAGAAAAGACTAAAACATTCGAATAGAACATTATGTATATACAGGTGGACACATAAGTTGTTGACACATCTTAAAACTGCCATAGTCACATGTAACCGAGCAATCTGCCAGCGCTCGCTATTTTTTTTTTCTTTTTTCGATGAACTATTTGGAACATCAAACAATATTGCTATGACGTCAAAGATACTTCCATAAGAATAAAACAAATATATATGTGCGTATGTGTGCATATTTTTCTGCTTGTGTGTTTTTCTGTGTGTCGTTAAATATTTGATCATGTGCTTTTCAAAGAAATCTCCTGAGGTCTTTCCTTCATAGACATCACGAATAAATGTCAATCTCACATTCATGAAAATGTTACACTAAAATAATTCCCCAAAGCAATATTTAGCAACGGCGAGATCAAAAATATGTAATATAATGATTTGAAAATGTCCGATCAACTGACACTATCCTAGCGATTAGGAGAGGAAAATCCACTCGGTTCTTGAATATAATTTAAAATCTGTAATTATTAACAGATACTTCAAAATAATATCATTCGGTTCTGGTTTGGTATGTACAATTTTTAAGTAACCGGTATAAAATATTCAAATATATATATATAAACCAGTGAGTGTGTAAGAAGATAAATGTATATGTATGCGTTTATTTGTTTGTTGGTGTATATGTTTTTTAGAATGTTTATGTGTATGCATGTATGCATGCCTGTATACATATATATATATATATATATACTTTTATGTACTATACATTTACAGCTGTTTTTCATAATGAAATCGCTGTTGAATACAATTAAATTATGAAATTTGTGAGAAATATTTGATTTCCACCTCAAGTCGTTTTAGTTCATCTTTACATATATACTAGTAGGATACTTGGGTATAGTGCATGGTGATAACATAGACACATGCTCTCTCTCTCTCACTCACACACACTCTCACTCTCACACCATCTGTCTATGTATATAAGTGTATATATATATATACATACATACAGACAGACATACAGACATACATATATATATATACATACATATATATACATATATTATATATATATATATATATATATATATATATATATATATATATATATATGGAGTTAAACGCAGGTGTTATTCAAATTCTTTTACTTCCGACACTTGTTTCGAAGATATCACTGGTATTAATCCAAAGGAATAAAATGGTGTAAAGCAAGTAATGAAAAAAGGAAACTTGTCAATAAGACATTTTAAAAGAATATGATGGATATGTTTAGTGATTAACTGAACGCTATTAAGTTTTTTAATAAAACGTTAGAGGATATCATGTCAAAAGTAGCCTATAGAAAGAGGGGAGATAAAAGAAAGAAAGGAAAACACCCAAATACATGAGAAGTACATAACGATATGTAAATAATATAAAATCCTAAAGTCTTGGGAAAAGATATATTTATTGAATGTCAAAATGTAAGAAGAAAATTAATGTTTAAATTACATATAATGATAGATATCATTCATATGAACTAAAGGTGTGTTTCTACTAATGTTTACATCGGTATGTGCGCTCTATAACCGTGTTTACAAGGGGATTTTTAGAAAAAAAGAATAAAAAATAGTTCAGAATTAAAGAGAAGACAGAATTCCTTGCCTTTATTATAAGAGATCGAAACTGAGAGAATCAACCAATCCAAATTAAATTGTTTATGGTGATCTTTTAGATACCAAATTAATTTACTAAGCCATGTACTGTTACGTTTATTGCTATCCCTAAATGTAGAATAATGGTTAGAAATCCTTTTATATAACTGAGATGAACTGCCTGTATAAAAAAATACATCGGTATCTGAAGTAATTTTACACTGGTATATAGAATACTTAATTTTAGAGTTACTTGACATATACTTGATTATGTTGTAATTGACTTTAGATACCATAACCTTGTTATTAATATTTCTAGTGGGGTGGATGGTATTAGCTAAATTAATATTAGTATTAGTAAATGTATCCCTATTTAATAAGCTAATATTATATGGATATATAATTTGTAAGAGATTTTTGTGTTGGAAAAACCAATCCTAACCGTATGTGAGTTGATAATAGAGTAATATCTAGAATGCTTTGGAAAATTCCTAATAATAGCTTCAGGAAACTGCAAAGGAAGATTAGATTTAATTTGCCTCCCACAAGGAATAATTAACCAAATATTTTTACAATTAGTTACCTTATTTTTAGTGAAACCATATTTGAAAGACATAGATTTACATTTAGAATGAAAATAGGGGGTTAAATAAGGGTTATCTTCCTTCCTTTGTTAGATGTTGGCGTATAAATTAAAATTGGTTTCATGTATCCGATAGTAAAGGTAGAATAAGATTGAATGGAATTATTGTAGCTTAATTTCTCTGTATAACATGCTTTAAGTAAGGCAGATTTATAAAATTCGGCCTTATTGAAAATGTCAACATTTGCAGTTAACTTAGATAATCATCATCATCATCATCATCATCTTTTAACGTCCGCTTTCCATGCTGGCATGGGTTGGACGGTTCAACTGGGGTCTGGGAAGCCAGAAGGCTGCACCAGGCCCAGTCTGATCTGGCAGTGTTTCTACAGCTGGATGCCCTTCCTAACGCCAACCACTCCGTGAGTGTAGTGGGTGCTTTTTATGTGCCATCGGCACAGGTGCCAGGCGAGGCTGGCAAACGGCCACGTTCGGATAGTGCTTTCTACGTGCCGCTGGCACGGAGACCAGACGAAGCTGGCAAGGGCCACGTGATTTTTACGTGCCACCGGCACGGATGCCAGTCGGGCGGCGCTGGCTACGGCCACGTTCGGATGGTTCTCTTACGTGCCACCGGTACTGGTATCACAGCTACAAATTCCATTGATGTTGACAGATTACGATTTTGATTTTGATTTTCACTTGCCTCAACAGGTCTTCACAAGTGGAGTTTTGTGTCCCAAGAAGGAAAGGAATGCATAAGTTGGCTGGCTACATCCCAGGTATAGGCCACGGGATTCTGGCCTCTCTTGTCTTGCCGGGTCTTCTCACGCACAGCATACTTCCAAAGGTCTCGGTCTCTAGTCATTTCCTCGGCGAGACCTAAAGTTCGAAGGTCGTGCTTCACCACCTTGTCCCAGGTTTTCCTGGGTCTACCTCTTCCACAGGTTCCCTCAACCGCTAGGATATGGAACTTTTTCACACAACTATCTTCATCCATTCTCGCCACATGACCATACCAGCGCAAACGTCTCTCTTGCACACCACAACTGATGCTTCTTAGGTCCAAATTTTTTCTCAAAGTACTTACACATTACACATTACACATCCATCGGAGCATACTGGCTTCATTTCTTGCAAGATTACACATATCCTCAACAGTCACGACCCATGTTTCACTGCCATGTAGCATAGCCGTTCGTACACATGCGCCGTACAATCTGCCTTTTACTCTGAGCGAGAGGCCCTTTGTCACCAGCAGAGGTAAGAGCTCTCTGAACTTTGCCCAGGCTATTCTTACTCTAGCAGTTACACTTTCGGCGCACCCTCCCCCGCTGATGACTTGGTCACCTAGGTAACGGAAGCTATCAACTATTTCTAGTTTTTCTCCCTGGAATGTGGCGGAAGATGGTCTCTGCGTATTTTCAGTGTTTATTGCTCCCGAGCATCTGCCACATACAAAAACTATCTTCCCAGTTAGCCATCCTTTGACATTGCTGCACCTCTTATGTGTCCATAGCTTACACTTGGTGCATCTTATAGAGTTTCTACCTACGCCTTTTCTACAGATCGAGCAGGGCCATCTACCTGAGGGTGTTTGTGATTTGTCTACCTCCTTACTTATTAGAACTTTGGTTTTAGCTAGGTTGACTCTAAGGCCCTTCGATTCTAATCCTTGCTTTCACACCTGAAACCTCTCCTCCAGTTCTGACAGTGACTCAGCAATTAGGGCAAGGTCATCAGCATAGAGGAGCTCCCAGGGGCAACCTGTCTTGAATTCCTCCATTATTGCTTGGAGGACTATGATAAATAGGAGGGAGCTGAGAGGGCTTGGTGGACCCCAACCTCTACCAGGAATTCTTCACTGTACTCGTTGCGAAATGAAATCTAAATGAAATATTCTTAACTAAGTTCCTAGTAATTACCCTAGAATGATTACTGAATTTGCTAATATACTTAAGATTGGTCGATGGTTTGTGGTATGGGAAGTACGAATTATTGTGTAAGTTAAGTGTAATAGCTAAAAACTTGGTCTTCGTTACATCATCGTCAAGAACGATGCTTAAGCCCACTCTACAGAAAAAAAACTTAACTAAACTATTCTTAACTTTATGTACTTTTGGTCAGAAATATTTTGAAGGTAGAGTAAACAATCTTCACGATATAGACCTGCATTTATGTTTGGGAACTGTTCTGCGATTTCAAAAAGTATATATATATACAAACTAAATCAGCTACTTGTGCTGAATCAGAACTTCCCATTGTAACATCAAAACCATCTGGTGTGTCTTTACGGACACACAAGTTATTGTCAAACTTTATGATAGATTTTCCTGCAGCGAACATAACATTATTTTCTTCCCTAGTAAGACCAGCTTTGTTATGAGCAAGCCAAAGTGCCTTATTAAGTAATATTTGGTTGATCGTTGAATAGAAATTAGAAATGTCAAGCTGGATAAATTTAGTGCTCCTCTTATTATAATAGAACTAAACCAGTCGACGACTTGGAATGAATTGGACCATAAACTAAGTTTTAATTTTTTTATTTAGTGTAGGAACATATTTATCTTTAATATTTACTAAGTACACCGATGTCAGAGATAGAAGAACAGATAAGTCTTAAGGAAGGGTTATTAAACAAATTTTGTTTATGATCTATCACAATAAAGCAAGGTTGCTTAGGATCAAGTAGTTCTGTCTTCATTTGTAAGTTATACTTCTCCATAATTTTCTCAGCCTCAAGGTTGGCTTTCTTAAGTACACTTTTATCGGTAAAACATTTATAGCTCAGAATTTCTATCAAAATGACAAATATCACAAAACACTATGGATAACCTAATCCATTCCAGAGGTTTGAGACAAAATGCTGCTAAATGCAATATTTTCCGCGTTAATAGTTAACAAAGGAAAAATACACACATGTATATATACATATATAATATATAATATATATATATATATATATATATATATATATATACATATATATGCAATATATATATACATACATACATATACATATATATATATATACATATATAATATATATATATATATATATATATATATAATACATATGTCTCTACATACTAGTCAGAAGATGCTAGCTTTAAGATAACTTGTTACATTGGTTTGATTTCATTTCATCATATATTCATATATATATGCTTAATTATGCAAATGGCATTCATGTGGGAAGAATGCAGAGAAGATATGAAATATGAATGAAGTCTGAACATCAATTTTCGAAAACATAATACAGAGCTATAATTGAATTGCAATTATGTTAAAAGTACGCACATTTAAAAAGTACTACCTAAATACTGCCAATAAATTTATATAAATATATATATAATATATATATATATATATATATATATATATATATATATATATATATATATATATATATATATATATAAACAATTGCAGCGTGGAAGGTGTTTATAAGCCATTTAAGAAACACACAGAATGCGTTAGATTCACGTCAATATTTAAATTTAATTTGTCAAAATATTTTCGTCACGGAATTTTGTAAGTGAACGGGTCGCAGTTTCAAAGCGACGAAAATACTTTGACAAATTAAATTTAAATGTTGAAGTGAATCTAACGGATTTTGTGTGTTTCTTAAATGGCTTATAAACATCTTCCGCGCTGCAATTGTTTTTGTTCCAGCACACGAACACAGATCAGGTCACTTGCTATGCAAGTGCGTCTCCGTAATATATATATGGAAAAAAGTCAAGGTAGAAAATGCTAAAATAATTTTATTAAACACATTTCAGGACCGGTTTCACTCATTGAGACATTTTCAACTGTAAGTATGGAAATCAAGTAAATTTTGGAAAAATTAAAAAAGTTTTGTATAAGAATATTTGCATAATATTCAAATACAAGGGGCATTTTCCTTCTTTCTGCCTGTATCTCTCTCTCTCTCTCTCTCTCTCTCTCTCTCTCTCTCTCTCTTGTTTGCTGTTGTGGGTTCGAGAATAAGAACCCACTTTTGTGGGCTCGAGAAGAAGAAGAAGAAGAAGAAGTAGAAGAAGAAGAAGAAGAAGAAGATGAAGAAGGAGGAGGAGTGCTTGGAAGTCCATTTATAAGTGCTTGGAATTTTTTAAGTTACTGTATATTTTCATGCCAAAGATTGAAACAGTCATCCAGGTATCTGTTCCAGTTATTTTCTATGTAGAGGGAGAATGGGTTGCCGTATCTTTCTAGAACCTTACGATAAAGACTAAT
This sequence comes from Octopus sinensis, assembly GCF_006345805.1. NCBI lineage: Eukaryota > Metazoa > Mollusca > Cephalopoda > Octopoda > Octopodidae > Octopus > Octopus sinensis. Next base: position 180,525,747 of record NC_042997.1, read on the forward strand.
TTCTAGATATCTCATGACTAGGTTAGCAAAGGATGGAGCCATTCTCGTACTAATCACACTCCCCGATTTTTGTCGATAAATGGTGACTTTGAAGACGAAGTAGTTATTTTCCAGGATGAATGTTATCCCTTCTATCACGAATTCTTTTATGATGCCATGTGGGAGAGCGTTGGCTTAATTCTCTGGTCAGAATTGAATTGCCTCTATTGCTAGGTTGTGGGGGATATTGGAATAGAGGTTGACTACATCGAAGGATATTAGTAGGGCGTTTTTGTTTATTGTTTCAGGAAGATGATTGAGCATATCCAGGTTGTCCCTTATGTAGCTTTTGACATGCTTCAGGAATGGTTTTAAGAGGGTATCTAAAAAGTTACTGGGGTGGTGGGTTTGTATGCGGGACCTGCTATTATAGGTCTCAAATTGAGGACATTAGGAGTAGGGACTTTGATTATTATGGCTGTGGCTATCTTGCATGCTTTACTTATTTTCCCATTTTTGTGTATCTTGGGAATAAAGTAGAATTGACAGGCTTTACTTTTGAAATTGGTCAGATAGTCATATTCTAAGTCGGTGAGCTCTTCTCTGTATAGATTTAACATGGATAATTTTCATTATTTTCTGCTGACTGTAGTAATAGTCCTTTTCATAATATTTTGTCTTCCAATATGGATATTACTAGAGTTATATAGAATACCGTGTCCATTAAGACAACTGAACTCCCTTTAACATACTTTTCGATTGTTATTGTTTTGTCATCTTTTAATTTGTTCAGCTCAGCCCATTCTTTTTTTGCTGAAGTTTGGTTTGTGTTTTTGTTTGTGCATATGTTGATATGGGTAATTTGAGATGTGTTCACAGAAATGATCAAGAGTTTTGTTCTTACCTTTTGAGGGGTTGTAGTTACTTCTATTTCGGACAAACGATTCGTCCTCGCTGTATTTGTCGTATAGCTCTTCAGCGTATACATACACACAAATGTGTGTGTTTGTGTGTGTATGTGTGTGTGTGTGTGCGTCTATGTGTGTATGTGTGTCTGAGTGTGTTTGTGTGCGTGTGTATTTGTGTGTATGTGTGTATCGATGAATATATATATATATATATATAGCTCAGAATTTCTATCAATATGACAAATATCACAAAATATTATCATATGGACAGCCTAATCCATTCCGGGCGATCTGTATGCTTACTTAGCAAACCAGAGTTTTGAAACAAAATACAGTTAGAGCTGTATATTGGGAAATAGTCATTGAGTTACATTGTGTGTGTGTATGTATGTATACATACACATACCCACACACACACACATATATACTTATGTGTGTGTGTGTGCGTGTGTATGCGCGTATGTGTTTAAATGTTTGTATGTATGTACGTGCGTATGCGTGTGCGTGTGCGCATCTATCAATGAATAGATGTGTTTGTGTTTATGCGTATCTAAAACTATCCAGTTCGTCTTAAGAATGTCAAGATACTTTTGTAAGGATGGAAATCACTTTTGCTTAATTAGAAAATTATATTGTCTCCAATCTGTCGTTGTGGCTTATCTTTCAATAGTGAGTCCTGAAAGAGCAGATAATAAATATATATTGCCGAGAGCTTGGTTATGTGTAAAGATAAGCGCCATGGACCTTAAAATTAAGAAGTATATCTACAAAATTTTTATTCAATACTCCTGAAATGACGAATAACCTCGGTTTATTTACTGAATATAAGTTAACACTTGATCAAATTTAAGTATTTTAATATAATTGGACATTTATAAGTTGTTCCATCATTTTTACGTTAGTTTACTAAAGATTCGTCTGCTTTCGTTTTATAGATTATTTTTCCGTCGATCTTACGTCAAGACTGAATTTTATCACGAATTAAAATGGAGCTATAAATTCAAAACTATAGTTCAACAACTTTTAATATCATATTTTACTGCTTCTATATGTCCGTGCAGCAGAGTCGAATTACCTTCCACGTGCTTGTTTTTGTTAGCTCTGACTATTCTTTTTGTCTAGACAACAATGTCTTTTCTCGACAATAATATACGTAATTTAGCAGTAAATTTACAGAAAACTGGCTGAATGCGGGCTTTCTTCGTGTATCATTTTCTGCTTGTGTTAATCTTTGAGAATTTATGTGTATGAGTGATTATTTCTATTTTAGGACTTGTAGATATATTGTCAAAGATCAACGAAGTCATTATAGCATAGATTCAAAAGGATTCAGATTTCTACGAGGAAATTCATGGCAATATATGATATAAAGAAAGATAATAATTCAGAGATAGAGATTGAAAGACAGATTGATAATGAAAGACAACAGAAGAGTTGAGAGGCAAAGAACACATTAGGGAATGATTCAATAGTTCCTTGTTCTCAAACAAACATATTATGGCAAGACGGAAACGTTCATAAATCCAGGTCTGCAACTGCATATCTATTCCAACTTGATATTGAATTTTTAGCTGCTACCAATATACTAAGGAATGCATGAAAGTAATCAATCTAGATGCCGTGTGAGTAAAATGTAAAACATTTTTCTTTTGTGTAGCCATAAAAATAAAGCCAGTACACACACACGCACACATGCATACATACATACATACATACATACATACATACATACACACACACATACATACATACATACATCCATACATACATACATACATCCATACACATATGGTGACTTGCTGCTAAAGCATGTATTATTTCGTAGGAAAAGTCACTAAGAAAACTAGAAATAGAGCGAAATAACCAGAATTTCAATCGCCTCTAAGAGGGATACTTTATATTGTAAAATTAATGTTTTGCACAGAAGGAAATTTCGTCAAAAATACGAGCTTTCCGTAGTAAATTTAAATCTTCGAGAATCCCACGTGATTAAAAATAATTTGAAAATCTTCCCAATATAAGCTTCAAGTTTCCAGTTACGTGGTAATGTTTGATATCCGTATTAGGTAAACATGTTAATAACTTAACTGTTGTAAAATAGGCTACATATTGTTGAGGCATTTTCCTAAGTACCATAGTTATTACACGCGTTTTCTTTATTTCCATCACATTGAAAACATGTATGTCTACATGTATCTATCTTTCTCTCTCTCTCTTTCTCTCTCCCTCTCTCTATATATATATATGTGTGTGCGTATGTATATATATATATATATATATATATATATATATATATATATATATAGAGGAGCTAATGAAGTGAATATTTTAGAAATACAAGTAAAAATGTTATTTTCAACTGAAGATCGCAGAGTATATTTCTCATGCAAAGCGTGAAATCAATTGATATTTAAACCAAACATACATTACTTACTGATGTATTCAACGCAAAGGTAAACCTATTTCTCACATGTTCATTGCATTGCTTGCGCGTAAATTTTTCGTGAACTCGTGGTGGTTTTCGGAGCATTGGCTCTGATTTTAGCAAATGGTATTATATACCCTACTGAATCTAAATTTTTTAGCGAGAGAGAGAGAGAGAGAAATATACATACATGAAGTAATTCGCTTTTTAGCCGAAGTATATAAATTTTTAGTCGAAGTAAATGAATTTATAATCATAGTGTGTAAGTTATGGGTTAAAACACTTTCACGTTCGCACGTATGGTTAAATTCTTGTGAATAGATAGATAGATAGATAGATAGATAGATAGATAGATAGATAGATAGATAGATAGATAGATAGATGATTTATCTTGGCATGGATCGGTATATCGTTATGTAGCTACCAGAGAAGAGGTGGCCTCGAAGGTTCAAATTAATTACACTCTAGAGCGTTACTTCTACGTAACTTGTTCAACTTTTCTCATTATTTCCCTATTTGGATATCTCGGTTACATGTGCATGAGCTCATTATAACTGTCCCAGTGAATATGCAATATATTACTATCACCTGTGTCTATCTTGGAATAGTAGAAATCGCAGGTGTAGTTTATTATGGCATTCAATAATGTTGTTTAAAACTAGCAATACTTGTTATTCATTTTGGTGGCTGCTTTATCAAAAGCTGTATGATAATAATATGTTCTGATTTATGATACAACTACATTCAAACTTATGCATTATTATTGTTTGTTTGAGGAAATATAGATATAATTCTATGATTTCTAACTCGTCTTACATTGCTCGAATTTTAATTGAAAGTGTTGAAAAAAGAATCGATGATTTCTATAATCTACGTAACGCCAGCGAATAAGATATTTAAGCAAAACAATGTCTGTTGTAAATATTATTCAAGTATAAAATTAATGCAGATGACACCTGCAATAAAAATATTTATAACATATATTTATACTTAAAAAACAAATTTATATGAATATATTCTACCCCTGTCATCTTTCCAACTTCCATCTTGGTATGCTTATCTCCCTTGCAATAAATGGTCCCAGAGCAAACTCATTTGAAATGGCAATGAAATTATTATCTCTATTTTTCTCACGCAAAATCTGGAGGTGGGTGAGACAGAAACAAGCATACCTGGAAAGCTTTTTGAAGTAGAATAGGAACGAGAAGAAACAGTGACTCTAACCGAAATGGAAAAAGTGACGCCAAGAGTGGAACATGGTAAACAAGCAAGAAGGCAGAGAAAACATAGTTGGAATTTTGTAACATATGCTAAGAACGTAAATACAGAAAAAAATTATAACGAAACTGAAATCCGTTATAAGGGTTTAATTGCCCAAGGAGATATACGGTGATACTGTGAAAGCAATTTTAATCGACAAAGAAAAGTATAGCAAGTTGAAGGAAAAGTTTAATGTTGAACCACCGGAATTCCTGGAGGAGTTCGAGGAACTACGGCCAGTAGTAGACCTAAGTAAAATATAACGGTACTTAAAGTATTAAAAAAAAAGAGTCGATTGTTGTTTTGGAAAAAGGAAAAAAGGAAAAAAAGAGTAAACAAAATGATGCAAATAGTAAAAAAATCTCCGACAAAGAAAATGATTATCAACTGAAAGTAAGAACGTTCAAATTGTACTGCATGTGAGTGGAGCGCATGCAGCCAATTCATCACCATCGATTTCATTATGCATTTTTTCATTTTTCATTCATTGTGTTTTTTGTCGTCACATCTACTGGTACAGGTAAATTTATTTTCCTTTTTATTTCGTTTCTCATTTTTTGTTCGCCTTGTTATACGCTATCGCGTAATACATTTTTGAAGCAGGGGATTGGGGAATTTCGGGCACCTGGATGTCTGTGTCAGGAGGGGCAGGGTGAGGGTTGATGAATGCAGGGGAGGGTGTTACAGTCAGGTGAGAATAGGGTGGGGATTCACATTTTTCCTCAGTTCTTTTTCCTCTTTTTCTCTTTTTGGCTTTCATACTCCATTCCCTTAGTTTCCTTCTCCATTCTCCGGCTTCTCCTCACGCACACACAACGCCGCAGGATGTAGAGGTTCTGTTTCCTTATTTGTCACCCTTGCGCTTGGTGGAGGGCATTTTGCTTTTATGTGACCTTTTTATCCACATTTAAAGCATCGGGTCGTCATGCCCTCCACCATGACTCTCGGCTTTACATCCTCTCCGACTGAGTTGGTTTCCACCATCTCCTCCAAATATTCCGGAGTACCCTGGATAATCATTGCCAATTTCTTGGTGGCAATCTTTTGGCCTAGAAGACCACAATCTTGTTCTCCATTCCCAACGGGATAGCGGCTACCAGCCAGGCAACATCCACCTCAGGCGGGATCTCTTCTATCCTTAGGCGGGATCTCTGCTATCCTTAGGCGAGGAGCGCGTCTTCCCAGGTATATGGGAAGAAGGACCACCTCGTTTGTTTTAAGGGGAGTCATGCTGCCTGGCTGACGCAAATCGCAATCCACCGTTGCATATTTCCTTCCTCTCGTGAGTTATTTTACCTCTTTCTATAGTAGCCTCAAAACCCTTTCTACCTGTGATTTAGTTGCGACCTTTATACGCTGAAATTTCAAACTTTGTTTTATACAGTATTGTACTCTTTTTCCTTTCAACCGTTGTTTCACGGGGAGGGGACACATTGACGTCTTTCCCTTCCCTTTTAAGCATTTCTTTACATCTACTCAATTTCTCCAGGTACACGTCTTTACTTTTCTCTTTCACTGCCTCTGCAAAATTCTTCGACTGCATTACCTTGTCCATTCTATTCAGACTTTTAACCAGGCTCTCCTCGGACGACGAGCTAATATTTTTCGTTATCATCTCCAGTACCGCGCATTCACCTTCAAACAAGGGGGGAAAAGTGTCAACAAGGCCGCCGTAAGCAGCAAAACAAGGTGTCGTTAGACACAAAACAGTTAAAACAATTTAAAAAACAAAATATTAACAAACAATTTAACTCACAGAAACATTCAAGATGCTAAACAAACCTTACTACTACTGAGTTCCTACAACGACTGCCTCTCTTACTTTATAACGGTTGTTAATACCACTTTGTCACGTGGAAAGGGGGATATCATTTTCACTACAACAACAACACTTTTACTGATTTTTTTTTTCTTTGAGAAGCAAGTAATTTTATATTACTTTATTCACCTCTCCTGCCTTTTTAGCGTTTTTCTTTTCTAACTTAATGTTTTTTCTATTTGGCGCCTATTTGTAGGAACTCTGTGTTCTTCCTTTTTCTTCCACTTGCACGCGAGGTTTCAACCACCTATAACAATGTTGATACCTGGAATGTGTCATACAGCAATTTCATAGGTTCTTTCAATCTGTCTCTATTCATTTTTATGAATCTCTTCTTCAATTGGCTTCTGTGTCTTTTTCAATACATTTTCTCCTTTTAATTCCGTACATCATTTTTCCTATGTACCTCCTAATTTTGGTTCCTTCCCAGTATTATTTTCTGTTTATATACGACCTCGTGTACACCTTATCACCAATTTGAAAAACAAATAGATTGCCTTTTCTGGTACTTTTTCTTTCCTCGTCAGGTAACAGTATATCAAAAATTGATTTCACCTTCCTCACGAACACTAGTTCTGCTGGCGAGCTTCGTGCTGGTGAATTGGGATTCGGTGTCACTCTGTATACCCTTAGGAATTGTTGCAGAGCGATTTCTTCTGTGACTTTCTTGTTTGCTTTTCTGAAAGCTCTTTTAAAAGTGTCCACAAAACGCTCTGCCTGTCCATTTGATCTATGTTGGTAAGGCGATATCTCGCAGAATTTTCTAAATTCACTGGACACAAATTATCAGATGCGATCATGTCTGGGATGCCAAATCTTGCGAATAATTCATGCAAAAAAATTATTACCGTTTCAGAGGTTAGTCTTTTGCACTTAACAATTACCAGCCATTTTGGAAAACTGTCAACTACTGCTAAATAGTAATAACCATTTAACGGACCTACAAAATGGATTTTCTGTTCTGGCCAAGGCTCCCATTTTTGAGTAGGCAATTTCGCTGCCAGAGCACATCCTCTGCAGCCTTTAACTACGTTTTCAACTTCCATGTCCATCTTCGGCCAGTACACATGACTGCGCATAAGTGCTTTCATCCTTGCGATCTCTGTTATTGGTAACTCTCCCTCAATGTTCCACATTATGTGTTTAATTTCCCCTTCGGCTCTTAGGACTGCTATTACTGTGCTTTCGAGTTGTTCGCCAGTTCTGGGTATTAACCTGGATAGGCCGTCTGCATGTCCTAGCTTTTTCGCAGGTAAATATTCCACTGCGTAGACGTGGTTTAGTAGTATGATGCCCCATCTGGACTTCGTACCCTTTCGTCAAATACTTGACCTAAACATTTTTTTTTAAATAAAAAATTCAGACTTTCCTCTGTTAGTCTATACCCGCATTCATTTATTTTTCCGAGTACTTCTTTAATATGTTCGAAGTATAGCTCCACTGACGCTCTCTTTATTAAAATATCATGAATGTTATATAAAAATGGAAAAAATTAAATGGCTGCATGGGCCCCTCTTCCATGCAGTATCATTTGAACGTTTATACACACAATTTACAATCGTTCTATTTTTATATTGTTTTTCCATAATCATGATTTTTTCCCTCTTTTTTTTCATCGAAACACATTTACTTTTTCCTTTCTTTTTTTTCTTTTTCTTTCAACAAAACAATTTTACTTACTCTTTTTTTCCATTGTAATACCTCATGTAACGCTCCACGTCTTTGAGTTCAACTACGGGTGGCAGCTCGTCGAACTCCACCAACACTCCGCACATGTCTCTGAATCTCTTGTATGTATCTTTGTCAACTACAATGGCCTTTATATTTTCAGAATACATATCCGTGAGCAACCATACCCTTATGATATGCATGAATTTTACGATTTTTCTTTCCGTCCCTTAGTTTTTTTGCATATAATACAAAGTTCCATGTATTTTTTCCTCTTCTTGGCTTTCTCTTTTCTACTTCCACTTCTGGTACTTTTTCCTTTTCTGTCTCTCCTCTGAGCAATGTCTCTATATCACCCTCACCTTCTATTTCGGTACTTTTTTCCTTTTCTGTCTCTACTCTGAACAATTTCTCTATTTCACCTTCAGATAGTTACACTCCTGAATCTTTCTCCTTAGCTAACTTAACCGATGTTTTCAACAGTTTCCTCCTTCTGTGACTCATTCTCGCAGACTTTTCCAATTATCTTTTCACTTTCTTTCTCCACCACCATTTTGTCTTCCCTTCTTCTGGTCGCATCTTTCATTTCCACCTCTTCTTTCTTCTTTTTCGGGTTACTTGGCGGCGGGCTCACTCTTCCACTTCTTTTTCTTTCCACTACCGTGAATCCCTCCTCCGTTGTTTTCTCTTCCATCTCCACCTGTACTACCTGTTCCGTACTTTCCTGCTTCTCCTTCTGTTTCTCCTTCTGTGGGCACCTCGCCTTCATGTGGCCTTTCTCCCCACATTCAAATCATACAGGCGGCCTGCCCTCTAACTCCACTCTTAATCTCAAGTAGTCGGGCAACGCTATCTCCTCAACAAACCGATTCAAGCCTTCTGTTGTTGCCTGGATAGTGAGCTCGATCCCGTATCCCCAGTAGTTGATTCTATTAGTCCTTGGTGGCCTTCAATATCTTAGCCCCATCTTTAATGTTGAACATTATGGCCGTCATCAGCCATGCTTCTTCTAGTTCTGGGTGTAAATTTGAAACGTTTATATTAATTTAGCATTAGCATTCTTCAAGTTGTATAAACATAATTATTGTCTGCCCCATTCGAAAGGGAAATAAATTCTGCATAAGGTGTAAAAGATAAAAATAATTTGTATGGTGTTAATAACAAAATATTTTGTAAGAAATAGAACTTTCATCATCGGTCTTAAATTCATTTTCGCCAGTGTATGTGTATTTATATATATGTATGTATATATATATATACATCTGTAGTATATCTAGACTTTTGCGCGATTAAGCAGATGCAACTCAACGATCTAGCTTAAATCTTTATCCTCGACATTGAGACCGCACTTACCAAAGAATCGGTTCCTTCACAACTATCCAATATTTTAAAATGAACATAACCGTTCTAAAACTTCAGGAGAGGAAATTTTCTATGATCTTTTCTGTTTGTCTGCACCTGTGGAAATTTCGAAGTTTAGTGAAAATTCTGAAATTGAATAAATTGATGTAATTTTCCACTCTGAATTTCAGGGGCTAATTCGCCTTTTCCAGAAGAATCTTTTTTTTTTAAATTACAGCGATTTAAAGATTGCTCATTTTTGCTCAGTCAGAAAAATGGATTTGGAAGCTGTCATTTTGTGCGTGACTATACGAATTGTCAACATTGCGAAAATAGCATGTTTTTTAATATGAGACTGTAAACAATTGAACTAATAGCGGAATGTGCACGACATATAACTCCTCTTAACTTTTTTTATTTTTGGGAATTTTCAGAAATATTTTTGCGAATTTATATTCCACACAACGGGAATTTATTCGATTATGCAAAATAAAAAAAATAAAAAAATATAAAGAAACGTTTGGTCACTGATTTAAGGATATATAACTGTTATTTTTAGCACATCTCACAGCCACCTCATACTTCGTATTTTAAGCATTTAATAAGCGACAAATGATCACGTGACTTGACAGGAGAGCAACAGAGGGGTAAGCAACTTGGCCACTACTTTGCTTGTTTCTATGGAAACAGGCACCTATATGTCTGTTGTTTTTCATTGGCTAAAATTTCCCAAAATTTGCAAACTCTAAAATCTATTAACTCTATTTATTGATTTATGGTGAAAATGAATTACATGTCAAGGATTACCATACAAAACGACACCAATACACCAAATATGAAATCACTTGGAACACAAGTGGAAGAAATCGAAAAATGGCAGCTAAATAGGAAAGATCCGTTTTTTCTTGGTGTTGCATGATATTTACTAATAATCGAACGGGTTGCTTTGTATCAGCAAATACCCACATTATGAGTGTGGCATAGCGTGTTTTCTTAATGTCTTGTTCTAAATGTGAAAATTCTAAAACTAACATTACCATCTTTCTGAAAGCAAGATTGAGTGAGTAACAGCGGCAGCATCGAGGCCTGTCAGGTGACATGGAAAATCTAAAAGGGTAGTTTCTTACTGATTCTGGGCTTCTGTCTAGCAAGCATTGAGATTATGTCGACACACAAAGATAGCACACTGCAAAAAGAGCAAATTTGCTTTCCTAGACCAACGCTTTACATTTCAGTTGGGTAACACCAATGTAATCGTAGTTTCTCGTACGTTAGCTTCCGTACTTTTACAGTATTTTCCTCTACCGAAAAGTATGCACGTTACACTACCCTGCCATCTTAATTCGATACTTTTCTGTATTGCTTCTCAAATATTTACCCATTCACTATGCGTATATAGTTATACATTTTCAGCAGGCGCCTGAATACAGTCTGTGCGATTTTTCCTATTAAGTATGAATTCAACATCATTTTGAGCCGTAGAATTATCATACGATGTTGCCAGATTTAATATTCGACCGAAATCGAATGGCTATTTGTAACTGAAAATGGTGATGTACGTGTTTGTACTTTTAATTCTTGATCAAGAAAGATTATTACTTTTTCAGACCATTGGTATACTATTATTTTCTATTTTTGCAAATGTCATTTTCACCACTCTTCCACACTTCCATCCCGTCAAATAGATATAATTTTTTTCCTATTGCTTCGAGTCATATGATAAATCCAAAAATATTACATTGGCAATATGAAAACTTAGAATTAAAATTACAATGAGGATGTTCATAAAATCTGAGTATAAAGAGTTTTTGACTCTCTTTCAGAGACGGAACATGGCTACGTGGTTTATAAATGCACAACACAACTTTCTATCATATTGGCAGACTAAAACGTTCCACTCTCTGTAATGGCATCTAGCTCGAGAGTCAAAAATAGCGATGTTCGCTCCTCTATTTCATTACATTTTCGCTGTACACTCATCGTTTACATATAGCTTTTAAAATTTTTACTTCTGATTCTATTTATTGATTGTAAATTATTCCTTTAAATGCACTATATTTTATTGAATACTCGAATTCAATGATTGTTTATTGTTATACGATGAGGATATTAAAAGATGCAGCTAGATATTTGGAAATAACGAAATAATACTATAGGTTTTATGACGTAGATTAAAATTCTTATCTTCCATCTGTCTTTAATTTGGCGATTAATACAGTTAATACAGATGGCGAGAAAAATAATCCAGTCATAAAGAGTATACAGAACATGACCAGAACTGAATTTGAACTTTCACACTTTGATTTATGTTGGTCAATAGGCGCAGACGTGAGTCCATGGTAATAAGTTTGCTTCCCAATCACATGCTTTCAGTTTCAATCTTACTGTGTTGCATCTTGGTAACTATCTTTTACTATAGCCATGGACCGATGAGAGACTTGTGAGTGAATTTGGTAGACAGAAACAGGAAGAAACTCGCCTTGTATGTATCTATCTATTCGCTTATGTATTTGTACTTGTGATTCTACCCTCACTGCCGCTTGAAAACCGACGTTGGTTTGTTTACGTTCTCATAAAGTAGCGGTTTGTCATCATGGCCTAATAGAATATGTACCAAGCTTCAGACAGAGAAAGAAAATCATCGAGTCGATTCGTTGAACTAAAACACCTCAGGGCAGTGCCCGAGGTGGCTGCAGTCTAGTTACTGAAAACAATAAAGATAAGAGATAAACAAGATCACAGTTTCTTGTTCTGGAGGAAAAGCAACTCCAGGTATATGATGCATAACATGTAAATAATTCTCAGGAAAATTGACAAAGGGGCCTAAAATTCTGAGGGAAGTAATTAATCGGTATCGACTCGAGTGGTCAACTGACACTTATTTTAGAGATCCCGAACTGTGGAAAGGGAAAGTCAGCCTCGGTGAAACTAATACTCAGGATATAAAAACAGACGAAATATCACTATGCATTTTCTCTGGAGTGCAAGCTCGCATTCTTATACCATGTAAGTAATACAAAAATCTATATATTTACTTTTTTATTAATTACACACACGCACACGCCCACACACAAGGAAACCACACATACACACATACACACACACGCACAGAAACACACACGCACACACACACACACACAGAAACACGCACACACAAGGCGACGAGTTGACTAAATCTGAAAATGCTTTGTGGTATTTTGTTCCGGCATTTTACTTTCAAAGTTCATTATGTTCGAATCATGGAAATTAACTTTCTGTTTCTTTACTATCCACAAGGGGCTAAAC
>NC_042997.1:180543431-180555931 GCF_006345805.1 Octopus sinensis
ATAGATGTAGGTACGTACATATATGTATGTATATATGCATATGTTTTATTTATTTTTTTGTTATCATGTTGATTCGTTAGCTACTGCACGCATTTTTTTTCTCTCCTTCTTTCTGTGTTTTTTTCTCTCTATGTATCTTTCTGTTGAAGAGCGTAGGCTCGAAACGTTAAAGACTTGTTTTATTTATATTTCCTGAGCGCCATACTAATACAATTGTTCGTTTGTTTTCCACCTGCCTTCGTCTTTTGTCTATTTTCATAAAGCTTCCCGTTATATATATATATATACGAGTTTGTATGATTCTGGATAGAAGAATATACGAATCAATGAAATTCCAAGCTAGTCTGGTTTTCACGTTTTATTATTTCCAATTTTTATAATTTTACTATGTTATAATACAATAATATATATTTATTGTGATAAAATATTACGTATCTCAATAAATATATAATATTCTAAACGATCATCAGTCACTGATTATATAATATTCTATTATAATATTGTAAAAATTGCAAACGATAAAACGTGAAAATCAGACTAGGTTGGAATTTTATTGATTAATGTATGTGTGTATGGATATATATACATATATATATATATATATATATACATATATATATATATATATATACATACACACATATAAATATTTATATATTATATACATACATAATACATATATGTATTTATATATTTATAATATATATAATATATATACATACAATATATACATTCACATAATATACAAGTACATTATATTTACATTGGGCATATACATATACACATCGATGTACGTACAAATATTCTTATATAACTAATCTACGCGGATATATATTTTTGCACGTAGAAGTATATATATATATATATATATATATATATATATATATATATATATATATATAATAATAAATATATATACCTTCTACGTGCAAAAATATATACCGCGTAGATAGTATATGTGTGTATGTTTTTTTGTGTGTGTATTTATATTAGGTTCATATGCTATAGAGAATAGGGTAGGTCGATTTTGGGACTGTAATCTGGACTAGTTTAGACAGAAAAGTATTATTGTACAGAAAACTTTGCATTAACTCTTTTTTATGAAGATTATTCTATGTTTTGAGGATTCCCAGTTATCTTTATGTTGTAAAATTGTATAATTTTATACATAAAATGCCTACCATCGGATCTGGTTTAATGGAAATAATCAAGTAAAATTTGTCGTTTTCAAAAAAATACAATACTTGAAAATTGTTTAAATGTTTTATAGATGTTTATTGATGTATCATTTTGTACTCTCTAATGATATTTGCCTATCAAATGCTTATTAAATTAAGTTATGTTCAGATATTCGATAAGCATGGGTAGAAAAATTACGTCTGCAGTATTAACTCGAAATAATAGTACCAATAAATTTGGTTGTCAGCCTTCCCCTTTATATAAATACAGAGCCTCCTACCCTCCACCAAGTTACTCAGTACAGTTATTTTCTTCAAAACAGCCACACGGACTTGAAAGACAAAAAGTAAAAATAAATATATTGCTAAAATAATAGCAAAGGATGTAACTGGGATGTGGCAGGCAGTGAACTTACGGTTGCTCCTGTGTGAGGAATATTATATAATGAAATTGGTGGATAAAGTGTGCTTCAAGAAAGCAAAAGACATAAATCGCAAATCTCTTTCCACGGTCCAGGAGCAGGATATGGCGGAAAAGCTGGATAAAGTTTTTGACATTTCTGCTTGAAATTGTAAGCTAATTTCTTCGCCCTTGTGATGACAATGTGTGAAGTGCAAGAAAGAAAATTGTCAAGCTCAGCACATAATCTCCACGTGCCCTCCCAGTAAGAAGGCAAAGCTATTTTTTTTCTTTTTACTTTTAACCAATCTTACTTAGCTCGATTACTTGTCTTTTAAGCAGAAGAAAATACCATGGATGTAATTGGAAGATATAAGCATTTTCCTTTTGTAATCTCATAGGCGTAGGAGTGGCTGTGTGGTAAGTAGCTTGCTTACCAACCACATGGTTCCGGGTTCAGTCCCACTGCGTGGCACCTTGGGCAAGTGTCTTCTAACATAGCCTCGGGCCGACTAAAGCCTTGTGAGTGGATTTGGTAAACGGAAACTGAAAGAAGCCCGTCGTATATATATATATATATATATATATGTGTGTGTGTGTGTATGTGTGTGTGTGTGTGTGGTGTGTGTGTGTGTGTGTGTGCGTGTATGTTTGTGTGTCTGTGTTTGTCACCTAGCATTGCTTGACAACAGAGCTGGTGTGTTTATGTCCCCGTCACCTAGCGGTTCGGCAAAATAGACCGATAGAATAAGTACTGGGCTTACAAAGAATAAGTCCTGCGGTCGAGTTGCCCGACTAAAGTCGGTGTTCCAGCATGGCCACAGTCAATTGACTGAAACATGTAAAAGAGTACTTTTCCCCTCGTATAAAAAAATTCATCATTAATTTTTTCATGACTTTATCTCTTGTCTTAAATCCACTGTTCAATATTTCACGTTCCAGTACAGGGAATGCTTAAGAGATCAGAGGGCCAAAATAGGACCCAAGGGTTCTGTTCAGCTTGGGTCTGTGTATAAAGCTGCTCTGAAGAGAAACCAGAGAGTTGAAGCTAAGGCAGAAAGATTACACAGACAGATTCAACAGCAGCAGGGAGTGGATTTGGCCACATTTGCCTCCACTTCATCACAAGATATTTCATTGGGATCCAGCTCGGGAGAATCAGAAGAGGTAATATGTTTTTCTTACATCTGAAACCATTTTTATCAAGTTTATTTTTACATTTTGTCAGTGCTGGGGGAGTAGTAGATTGAAACCCCTTAGGCGGGCTACGACGGACGGAAGCTTAATGTGTTGTGAGTGTGAAGACAGGTGAGGAAAGATTGTGTTGAGTACAAAGCACCTTGTGCATGGGCAAGTCTCTGTGCCCCGCACGTTGGGCATACAAGCGTTCTCTACCTGCACCGAAATTTCTATTTTGTGTCCGCTCTCGTTGGGATCAAGGCGTCGAAATCCGGCGCCTTATCCACTCTGCTACGAGAGCTCCAATTTTATAGTGAAATAAATACTAAATTTATTATTATTATTCTTTCAGAAGTGGGAAGCCAGCTACATACTGGTCAGCATTAGCTAACCTTTCTCATAGTGTAATCTGTGAACCTACTCAGAGAAAACTTTTCTGACCAGGAACTTCAAAACGCATTAATGAATGCAACAAACTGGAGCTGCCTGATTTGCATTCACATTCTCAGAGTGTTGAAAGGGTAGTGAAGCTGACATCTGAAGCTTCTCATACTATTGATAGACTCGAATCAAAGCACAAACACATTCTGCCCAAAGTCCTAAGCCGCCATATGAGACCTTCCTTTCTTTCTGATGGCTCTTGCAGCGAAAACTATGATTATTTTGCTATCTAAATTTGTCTTATTTGAGTCTATAGTGTTTGTACATCATTTTACTCGTTTTCAATAAAGATGCAACATTTTTTGAATTTTTCAAATGACAATAACGTTTTTTTTTTTCGATCGAAAAATTATGAAAATGCAGTGTTTTTTTTTATTACAGTCTTTTGAAGTTAATTGAAACAGTTTCCTCAAAAATTGGTTAAAGGTAGGGAGATGGATATATTTTATCAGTTATTATCATATTAAGCCCTCTTATCTCGATTAGTCCAAAGTCATTATCTACAAAAGTGTAGAAAATCAACATGCCCTAATTGTGAACCTCCATCATTGACTGATAATGATAGATGTTGCTTCTCCGCGTACATTATGTCCAACGTATTTATGGGGATGTTTTGAGAATTGTCATTGAGGTAAGTGACTTAATCCAATCCGCAACTTTGATTGATACTCGCCACCAGAGAAGTCGAACACTCAGTCATTTAAACCCATATTGTGAAGGGATGTAACTAATATTATAAGATTTATCAAACTAGATAATCTCTTTCTTGACGGTTGTGTTGCTAGAAATACCAACCAATTATTATTCAAATGGCACTCCAAAGAATACTAAAAAAGCAAATGTAGCCATTTCGTGTCGGACTTTTATAGCAAAGTCATGTCTAAAGACAACAACAGTATCCAAATATACAGTATCCAATTATAAAATCTATATAGATAAGCTTATTTTACAAATTATTTTCCACCATTTTATTTTTCCACTATTCCTCAGCATCATTTGAAATCTAATGGTTTTCTTATGCGACTAGGGATTAGACAATAACAACAATAATAACTATAATGTATGGTGAAGTTTATATGGCGTTTTAGCGATTCTGCCACTTGGTCACACTTTCTAATGGGATAATAATGTACGCTTATTGATTGATTCTATCCTTTCAGGAGAGACACGTGATGTATACGTATTTGGGTGTATGTGTGTGTATTGTTCTCGACGTTTCTGTGTGTGTGTATTTTCCTTGACGTTTGTGTTTATGTATGTGTGTGTATGTGTGAGTGTGTATGTGTGTGTGTAAGTTTTATTGTCATGCTCTTCACGTGTTTTTGTTTTGCTTTGTTTTGCAATATTTAACGCAACCTCGTATAATTTCCAGTGAAAATTGGTAAAAATTAGCGAGGCGGAAATTTTCCATCATCTCAAGGTGTAATAAGAATTCGAATCTTTTTTTTTATCACACTGCAGAGTTTTGTCTTCTGTCTTTTTCTTTTTTATTGTTATTTTAACCGTTTAAAAATATACAAATTCACATTCAAGTGAAAAGAAAAAAATAACTTGATCAGCAGAAATTATTCAAGCTACTAGTTACTTCTGATGTGATTTAAATAGAAGAAAAACAAATGAGAAAGCAATAAGACCAATGACTGCTTTTGTCCCACAGTTTATGACCATTGAGACATTACAGACTGGGATTGGTAACTTAATTAAAAAACAACAGTGATAGCCATGGATATGATTCGATATCAGAAGAAACCTTCAGCAAAAAGTTAATGTCGTCAGGCTCATTATAACTATCAACAATATCGATATACAAAGATAAATTAGAGGAGGTTTACAGGAATGTATTATATATGCCATAAATAACTTTTTACATCGTGGTTCAGAAATTCTCGCTCATTACTTTTCTTTTGAATATATAAGTATTCAGAGAGAGTGATAGCGATGCAGATAAACACGAATAGGCTTCATACATACATACATAGATATATAATTATTGGCATGAACAATATATAGGGGTGTACCAAACCAGGGAAAATTCAGAAAATAGACACTATTAACAGATATATATATATATATATATATATACATATATATATATATGCATGTTGGTTTCAAAATTTGGCACAAAGACAGCCATTTTGGTGCCAGGAGTAAGTCAATTACATCGATCCCAGTGATCAACTGGTACTTATTTTATCGACTAGAACTTATTTTATCTGAAAGGATTAAAGGCAAAGTCGATCCCGGCAGCATATCAACTCAGAATTTAAAGATAGATATAATGCCGCTAAGCATTTTGCCAGGCGTGGTAACATTTGTACAAACTCACAGCCTTCGATATTTCTGAAGTTCATCGTATTTTAACTTACTATTATTTCATTTTATAAGCCATGAATTATTTGACTTCAGCGAAAACATGGCCCTCATTACATGTTTACCGTCAGGGATATTATATTGCATTCAAACACACACATATAATGTAAACGTATATGCATAGACATATTTCTATATGTACATACGTGTGTAGAATAACGTGTGTGTGTGTGTGTGTGTGTGTCTGTATGTGTGTGTGTGCTATGCAGAATGTGAGGCAAATATTGTGAAAGAGTCTGGTGTATCCATGTACACATACACAAATTAATGAAAATCGAAAACGGAAATGTGAATTGAAAGATAAACGGAGCAAACATAAAAATATAAATAATCAGGAAGGAAAAGAAGATATAAAAAATAGAGTTAGAGATATAAAACAAAATGTGATAGCACAACCAATAAATTATACCCCCCTTAAATCTAACGGCAAAATTAAAGAAACAGTATGCAGGTGTAAGGTAATCTCAGAAGGTCAGGTATATTATTATATCAGCGCTTGCGAAATATATATAAAAAGAAGGATTGCCAGTCACGAAAATTCATTTAGAGACAGCAAAAAGAGAATAATACTCGCTTAAGCAAATTAATTTGGTCAATAAAAGATAGTAATAAATAATATGAAATTACCTGGGAAATAATTAGTAGAGCAAAACCATACAGTAGACGAAGCAAACGGTGGAAATTGTGTGTTAATGAAATTTACCAAATTCTTACATCAAAATACAAATTAATAAACCATAAACGCGAAAGCGCGGTATAATGTGTTCATTATTCTTAACATACATTTAATCGATTTAATCAACTAAAATTGGAAAAGAAATCAAATAAACAATAGCATGTAGTGTAAATCATTTTATATAAGCTTCTAAATGTATAAACTTAATATAAAAGCACAATAAGGATATAAAATTGACGATATCCATAAATTTAATTTAATTATAAAATTAGCAAATGAAATAATAGAGCAATAGCTCAATATTAACAACAACAACAACAATAATAAAAATGATAATAATAGTAATAAGAATAATGATAATGAAAATAATAATAATAATAATATTAATAATAAAGAGAATACACCGGGGGACGGGAGAATACACCGGGGGGCGGAAGAATACACCGGGGGACGGAAAATACACCGGGGAACAGAGAATACACCGGGGGACGGAGAATACACCGGGGGACGTTTAAGATGTAAGAACGCTAAAACAGAGCTCCGGAATTTATCCACAAACATCTAAAACAAGGACTTCGTATGGAGCCAAAGGTTTACAAACAAAGGATTGGACTGTATCCGAGTAAGTAATACTCATTGAAATTTATTACTATTTTCGAAACGAAATGATGTATTTTGACTCGATATCATCTGCACCTCTAACACAACACATGTAAACATGCGTGAAACATTACGATCCATCAACACCAGATCATCCCCGACCCCAAACACCATGTACAAAGGAACTACGAAGAAATTAAATACCACCGATATTATTCAACCCAAGAATAACAATCGGGAGGTACGTACTTTAAACTTACAACACAAAATGTACGAAAAACTACACGTGCAAAACAATGTGACAACAGATATGAACGGACCGGTACCCTACGAAAATGACGACCGTCAAAATAATGGGCCGGACGTTGTTCCTCATGTCCCGCAAATAAAACCCAAAAGACATAAATGGACACGTGAGGAATACATTTCTATCCTACACGCATACTTCACAGCAGTGCACTACCCAAAAAATGAAAAGACAACAACACATACATATAATATATGGAAGGAAAATAACATAAATATAGACTTGGATACAGCAATGAACACTAATAAACTAGCTAACGTACGAAGATACATTCTCAACGCAAAAAAATATCAGAAATAGAAATAGAACATCTAAAAGAAAAAATACACCAGGAACATGCAGATAGAAGCCACCCAACAATGCCCAATAATATAAACACTGAAACAGTAAAACACGATGTAAACAAAAAACAACAAACCCAGACCGTAAGGATGCATAATAATACACGACAAACAGCAAGCCAAAACACGGCAAACAAACATATAAATAAGAAAGAAAGCGACACAAATCTAAAACCTGGAAACACGAAGGGGCGCCTAATGATTATGATAATATAAAAATTAAAATAATCAAAGAACTGAAAACCACAGAGCTCGCAATGGACCACCGACCATACCTCCCAAAAATCAAAATAGACGAAACAACAACACCAATTATAAACAGCATAAACCTAGCCGTCACGGAACTAATAGCCACTGAAACAAAAAGCGATATCACTGAGCTAAATGACTTAGTATACGCAGCAGCCACTGCAGCCACAAAAGAAGCTGGATACTCACTCAAAACCATCCAGACTGGAGTACCACCACCCAAACAAACCCTGTGGATAAATAACATCCAAAACAAAATACAAAAAATGAGAAAAGATCTGTCGATTCTTAATGGAATCAGTAGACAATCAACGCTACTGAGCAACAAAAAGAAAACAAAAATATTCCGCAAATATAACATCACAGAAAAAGATTTACCTGAGTTAAAAGAAAAGCTGAATCAAGATATCCTTGCCAAAGCACAAAGGATCCGCCGGTACGAGAAACGTCAGCGCTTCTTTGAACAAAACAAAAAGTTCAACTCCAACCTCAAAAAGTTCTACCAAGAACTTGGCAAAAATAAAATAGAAATCACTGCAGCACCAACGGCAGAAGTGGAAGAAATCTGGAGAGAAATATGGTCGGCGAAAGAACAACCAAAAAAAAGGAGTATTAAAACAACAAACTCAGCATCTGAGCAACTTTGGACCCCCATAACAACTGAAGAGGTCACCCAGGCACTGCAAAGACTAAGCAAAAGGAAGGCACCTGGGCATGACAAGATCCCCAACTTCTGGTTGAAATATCTAACAGGAATGCACAAAAAGCTGGCTGAAAACTTTAACAACATACTAGTAGAGCCAGAGACAATGCCTGAATGGCTCACGAAGGGGAAAACCATCTTAATTCCCAAATCAAATGAGACAACAGAACCAGAAAACTACAGACCGATAACCTGTCTCCCTACAAAGTACAATGCATTTACTGCAGTGATATCGCAAAGGTTGAACAAGCACCTGGACGAAAACAACCTGTTTCCAGAAGAGGAGAAAGGGTGCCGCAAAGGCTCATATGGCTGTAGAATCAACTAATGATTAATAAAGCCATAACTGAAGACAGCCACAGAAAGAAGAAAGGCTTCAGTATGGCCTGGATCGACTACAAAAAGGCGTTTGATAGCATCCCCCACACATGGATCCTCGAAACACTAGCCATTAACAAAGTAGCACCAACAATTATAAAATTCATGGGGCACTCTATGAATAAATTGCAAACAGTGCTACAGCTCCAAACAAAAGAGGGACTCATGAAAACCAAAGCCATCCCCATTAGAAGAGGAATATTCCAGGAGACACGCTCTCTCCACTCCTGTTCTGCTTGGCACTGTCACCTCTATCTGATATGCTAAATAGAACTGGATGCGGATATAAATGTTACGGCAAAACGATCAGCCACCTTTTATATATGGATGACCTAAAACTATACGCTGCAAATGACAAACAGCTGGAAACAATATTAAAGACAGTTCATGGATTTACCAAAGAAATAGATATGAAATTTGGATTAGAAAAATGCGCCAAAGTAACCATGAAAAGAGGAAAACTAGTTAAGAGTAGCAACATCACACTAGATAAAACCAATGAAATAAAAGAATTAGACCAAAGCCAAACTTACAAATACTTAGGAATCCATGAACTAGATTAGACACAACACACACAAATGAAAGAGAAAATAAAAAAAGAATATTATAGACGAGTTAGATCAATACTAAAAACAGAGTTCAATGCTAAAAACAAGATAATAGGTATCAACACTTTAGCTGTCCCAGTTATAAGTTACAGCTACAATATCCTTAACTGGACACTAAATGAACTGTCCAAAATAGATAGGAAAACAAGAAAGATAATGACAGGATCTAGGATGCATCACCCAAAATCTGACATAGAAAGACTATATATACAACGTATAGAAGGTGGTAGAGGCCTTATACAGCTGGAAAACTACTATAAAATAACCACCATAGGACTGCAAATATATCTACTTCAGAAGGAAGGAAAACTGATACAAATAGCGGCAAAACAAAATCTGTTCTCAGTATTTAAGGAAGCTGACAAATACAAACAAGGAATCATACCACCTAATAAATATGAAGAACAAGAAGAAGAAAAAGGTGAAGAAACAACAAAAGCTATAAAACAAATGAAATCCAAACTAAAAATAGAACAGCAACGAACCATGATAAAACGATGGCAAGAAAAGCCCCTTCATGGTAAATACTGGACTAAACTAAACGCAAAAGAAATAGACAAAGAAAAATCCCAGCAATGGTTGAGAAGGTCAGGACTCAAAGCAGAGACGGAGGGATTTTTAATTGCAGCACAAGATCAAAGCCTTCCCACCAGAAATTACCAAAAGCATGTAATGAAAAGAAATATAACAAGTAACTGCAGAATATGTGGAGATGGACAAGAAACAATAAATCATATTATCTCTGGCTGCCCAGTCCTGGCTAAGAAAGAATATATTCACAGACATGACAGAGTTGGAACCTACATACACTGGAAGCTATGCCAACATTATGGAATAACAACAGAAAAAAGATGGTATAGGCACGCACCAGAAAAGGTCACAGAAAACGAGAAAGCAACCATACTCTGGGATATGCCGATACACACAGATAGAGAAATTAAGGCCAACAGACCAGATATAGTTGTCAGAGATCATGAAGAAAAAAAATGCTTTCTAATTGATGTATCAATACCGGCAGATGACAACGTGTCTCTAAAAGAAATGGAGAAACTTTCAAAATACAAAGACCTGGAAATAGCGGTAACCAGAATGTGGAATCTAAAAACAGAAACAATTCCTATCATAGTAGGTGCATTATGCATGATAAAAGAATATTCAGACAAATAAATAACAAAAACACCAGCATTTACAAACACATATAACATACAGAAAATTGCACTACTAGGCACTGCACACATCCTACGCAGAACACTTTCCATACAATAACCATCAAAGCATCACAACAAATCACAGCACACAGAGCTGCGCACGGTAGTGAAATGAAAGCACGCTATGAAAATAAAACTACTGAATAATAATAATAATAATAATAATAATAATAATAATAATAATAATAATAATAATAATAGCATCAAGGCAGTGGCCCTCATGGCTACTGTTCATAACTGATTGGAAGTGTTATCAAGTACATTGTTTTGTCTTGGTATAAAACATGGGCTAAAGCAAATATTCTGCTCAATATTACAGATTTGCATGTCAGTTGTTTGACCATAACCAGTTGACCATGTCCCTTATTGGCTGACGATATGTGCATCTCTGATCACAAGCAGAAGTAGTGGGGGAGCATCATAGCCGTGTGTTGAAAAGAATTCTTAGAGGTTTGGATAGTTCACCTTTTGAAACATGGGTAATTCGTTCAACATCCTTAAACAATCCTTATTCAGGGATCTTTTGAGCGGGATGAGCTACTCGACCAGAAGAAGATTCTAACTGGGCCCCACCTTCAAGGTTATGCGCTGTTTATCCTGATATGGGATCACCATGTCGCGCATATATGATTTTGATGCATGTGCTTGGTGTACCTTATCAGACGGGTAGTCATGATTGGTATACTGGGCTTCGTATATTTTACCCCAGTGTCACTTTTACGGCATGTACTGCTCTCTCACTCAATAATAATAATAATAATAATAATAATAATAATAATAATAATAATAATGATAATGATAATAATAATAATAATAATAATAATAATAATAATAATAATAATAATAATAAAGTATCTCAACAGGCTTGATAGAGCGGCACAATATATTCACTGGGTAATTTCAAAAGCCTGGATTTGCCCCATGATAAAAACTGGTGGGAACACAAACCACATCCAGTGCTTGAAAATGATCACATCTCACTCTTCTGGAACTTCAACATTCAAACTGACAGAAAGATAGACGCGAATAGGCCAGACATCATATTGAAAGACTTCAGACAAAAAACATGCCTCCTCATTGATATGACTGCCCCAATCGATATAAATGTATTGTCAAGACCTACCAAAAGCTGAGCAAATATAAAGATCTTGAAATAGAAATCAGCAACATGTGGAACCTGAAGACTAAAACAATACCTGTTGTCATAAGTGCCCTGGGAATGATAGCAAAAAGGGCTGATTGCTACCTAACTGAAATACCAGGAAACCCCAAAATGGCAGAAATTCAAAGGATAGTGCTCATGAGAACTGCTCATATCCTACGCAAAATACTTTCTATGTAATCTCAAGTTTTAAAACAAACATAAATTTCTTATGGTTTTTTAGACGTTCACTAGTACAACACTAAGTACCAAACCAAATAAATGGTACCCTAGGCATAACACCAACATGAACTTCCAACTTGTTGTCTCTTGAGGTCTCTGGGTGAGACTTGGAGCCAACTTGTACAAATGTAAAGCAAAAGTGAAACATAGAATAATAATAATAATAATAATAATAAGAGTAACAGTGGTAGTAGTTAAGTTAAGTTAAGTTTTTGGCTCAAAAAGCAAAAAGCAAGGCCATGTAGGGGGACATGGAGTTATGTACAGGGAGGGTGTTCATGCAATGAGTTCAGGCCATTTCTGGTCAAGAGAGACGTTGAACCGAGCGGTCGCCGTACTTGAGTCCCGTTCTCCAATATGGGTCTCACCAGCGTGACATAAAGCGGTAGGAATATGACTGCTGTGAGCATTCCGAATGACCGTCGAATCAAAAATAGAACTCCGCGTGCTTTGTTGGCAGCATCGACGTACTGGGCCG
>NC_042997.1:180558431-180578431 GCF_006345805.1 Octopus sinensis
TCATATATGTGCGTATGTGTGTGTACATGCGTGATTGCGTGTATATCAGTACATACACATGTATTAAACAGAAATACAGAAAGAGAAATACTCAAATATTTCTAGTTCTATTAACTCCGTCTCTAGAGGATGTGTCACAATTACAGACTAGTTATTTAGAAGAGTTCCACAACCGAAGGGAAGATAACCTCAAGCATCAGGGATTATCCATATTTGAGATTCCACTAGAAAATAAGTCAGCCTAATATCTAGTGATAACAGAGCAGGTGTGGGTGTGCATTTCAGTTTCAAGAGTCATTACCAGCACGACAATTATCCTAAACTATTTCTAGCAGCCTAGTGACAAGGACATAGAAAAAAGAAAAGAAAAGAAATATTTGCACAGATTAAGCAAAAATAGAGAAAACAAGCTATCTAGGAGAAGGATACACTGAAATTAAACCTGCAGTCTCTAAGAGCATCCCATGGTGAGGATCCATTCCCCTTTATGGGTTATGCTTTTGGCAACCAGCAGAACTGAGAAAAACATCGCAGATATGCGTGTAGTTGTGTGGAGTTGTCGTCGAATCACCATCCGTGAGGTATTAGATGTGCAGATTAGTTACGGCTCAGTTCAGTCAATTATCACTGAAGATTGGGTGAGACGCTTGTCTGCCGAGTTTGTGCCAAAACTGCATTCAGCTGACCAAAAAGACACTCGGGCTTCAGTTGCACGATGAACAATTTTTGAAGACTTTGTGTAGACCTCTGAGTATGTATCATCTTTACTCTGTGTATTTCAGCTTTGTTAGTATGACAACAGTCCGGACACTTATTGATCAAACAACATATAAGTCAGAAAGCAAAAAATAACCGACAGAATAAGGTAATGGACTAAGATGTAAGAGATGAACAGAAAATGTATGAACATAAATGAATAAAATAATGTATGAAACATTCTTTGAAAATATCAGTTAATTTAAGAGGATATTTTACTGGCCGACACAAAATTTATAACGTTAATCATTATTGGCGGATAGTTAAAGACAAAGTTGTGTGTTAAAGAGGTCATAAAAAAGTGCTTCGTTAAAAATCCTTTAAGTTATCACAAAATTATAACTATAGATAACAAAGGATATCAAAGGAGAATGTCTTGATAGATAGTGAGAAAAGCAGAGATAAAAATAGCATTGCTCTATAATGGATAAAAGATATATACAAGGAATAAAAATATAAGGAATAAAAATATACAGATGTACTAAGCTCTATATTTATTTTAACTGTCTTTGTTCGTGTGTATATATGTATGTATATATATATATATATATATATATATATATTATATATATATATTATATATATATATATATATATACATATATGTAAGTATATATATGTATATGTATATGTATATATATATATATACTTTGATACTTTGATAGGTTTCGGCCATTATTGGCCCAGGCCATGTCTAACTTAATAGCACCACCTGGTATATATATATGTATATACATATACATATACATACATACGTGTGTGTATACATACGCATAGATTTATATATGTATAAATATACATACGTATATGGATATATATATATATATAGACACGCGCACAAACACACACACACACACATATATATATACATATATATACATATATATATATATATAATATATATATATATATATATATATATATATATATATATACACAAAACTTACTCGACCTTTGTACAGAACTACATCAATCGTTCTACAAACAGCACTAAGACCTTAAGTATGTCAGCTTCATCTCAAATCACCCTAAAAGCATTATAAACTCCACTCTAAATGGTGTATTGATTAGAATATCAAAACATCCAGCAATTGAAGATATATTTAAAAAACCTTGAGAAGGGCTACAACCTGGCCCTAGCGGAAATATGTAACGGCGTAAAACTTAAATGTATTCTAAACTATGATCTTCTTAAGAATACTAGTGTTACAAGTTCAACTTATTTTAACTTGGGTTCTCACAAGAGTAGTACTAAAAGAAAGAATTCCAGAACTTGAGGTAAAAGATATAAGAATTCTAATAGTATCATGAACGGTATAGTAGGGTCGATGGACGCTATAACACTCTCAATAAACGTTAAAGTATACTTTGCTTATTTAAATGACTTAGAGTTACTTTTATCTGTAAATTTTCACGAACCATTATATTGTTTCATGGTTCGACTTACAGACAGTAACGGATTCTGTAGCATATTCAACCAGTATATATAGTTTCGGTGGAGGCGCAATGGTCCAGTGGTTAGGGTAGCGGACTCGCGGTCGGAGGATCGCGGTTTCGATTCCCAGACCGGGCGTTGTGTGTGTTTATTGAGCGAAAATACTTGAAGCTCCACGAGGGTCCGACAGGGGATGATGGCGACCCGTGTTGTACTCTTTCACCCCAACTGTCTTTCACTCTCTCTCTCTCATCGTGCTTCTTGAGTAGCGCTGCGATGGACTGGCGTCCCGTACAGCTGGGGGGAACACATACGCCACAGAAACTGGGAAACAGGGCCCACAAGCCTGGCTAGGCTTGAAAATAAACATAGTTTCTACCGATGATAAGATGCTCGAAGACTTTCGAAAATCATGTTGAAGTTTCACTGAATTGTGGGTGAAGCCTTCATGGTTTTATATTTTGTATATCATCATATGTGTGAAGGGTATATTCATTTAAGTAACTAAGCTGAGGGAGCACAATTTTGCTCCCTTCTAAATATGTAACTATTTACTAGTTTCACACGTTCTCATTTCAAAATTCTTCGAGATACAATTTAAATTTCATCATTCAGTGACTGACACAATCTTTAGAGCACTTGAGGGACTACCTTACATTTAGGGTCAAGTACTTTGCATTCTGAATTCAAATTTCCTCATGTGCTACTTGGGTAATTTACCTACTATTTCATTCGGTTGGACACCAAAACCAGAAAAATTTAGTTTCATTAGAGGATCTAAATCTTTTCCAAGTATTCTTACCAGATCATCTCTTTGTGAATACCGTCCTAGCTCTCATAACAGTCTCAGACCTACTGAAAAAGTATCAGAGGTGTTGTTTTTCTCCATGACCATATGATTTATATAAAAATTACATTTTCACTACTATAAAATCTGGGATCCAACAAAACATCTGTTAGTTTGCTCCGGTAAATATAATACATACGAAAATTCAGTGGAGTGTTTTGTGAGTAGATTTGCCGTAACACAAATCTGAAGGCACCGAGTATGACAAACTACCTTATATAACTCTGATAGGAATTCTACAATACATGTTTATATGCTTTAAGTATCCTTGTTGCAAAATACTTGTTGCAAAATACATTGACGTCTATTTCACGTTCAACTAGTACTGATGAACGGAACAGAAGAAAACCTGCAAAACTATGACTAAAATTATATTACTTTGTCTAAGGGGAATAAATCAAAGTGAATTTATGAGTTGATTAATCTTCCATTAGTATGTCTAAAAAAAAAACAAGGTGATGTGTCTACTTCACATACATTCACACACATACGCATACTTATACAAATATATACACACACATACTTATACAAATACACGGATACACACTGCTATGGACTTTATATATGCATACACCATACAAATGTATGTATATACATACTTACATATATATATATATATATAATATATATATATATATATATATACATATATATATACATATATATATGTGTGCGTGTGTGTGTGTGTGTATGTACATATATGTATATGCCTGTTTGTATATATATATATATATGTGTGTGTGTGTGTGAGTGTACGTTTTCAGCAGACGTTTATTGTTCACTTTAAATTGTGGCGGAAACTTTGTTTCATATAAATTTTTATAGAATTTTGTTTTCATATACAAATCATTTTACGACTCGAGGCATAGATTAGAATTCAAGTTAGTTATATCTTCATATTTTTCTTTTTTCCAATGTGAATTTTATATTTCTAAGAGTAGAATTTATTTAATTCTTGCACAGTCCATAATTATCTTTGGTATGCCTATTCCTAAAATAAAGATTAATGCAGATTAATCTTATGTATAGCTTCAAGAAATTTGTCTTGGAAATGCTAAGGAGGATTGGAAGGTACTCAGATTATTTCCCTCGTTCCTTTCTTTTTCTTATGTGTTCTCTAAACTTCCCTCGCTCTCTCTTTGTCTTTCTCTCTCTCTCTCGCTCATTCTCTCTCACACACACACACACACACACAACACACACACACACGCACACACACACAACCTCTTTATCTCTCTTGAAACTTACATTTTATTCCTTTAAAAGATGCGGTTGTGAAATTACACAATTTCATTGGTCATTGAGTGTTCTCAGTAGCATAAGTATCCGAGATGGCTGGCGAAACAATTGATATTTACATAATGTTTCAATTTCTGCTGGAGTCAAGAAACAAGAAATAAATACATGATCTCCCCCGATCAACCTACAATTAATTATGAAGATCTGTATCAACGAAACTTTACTCTCTTTTATTGGATCGCTTCACTTATGAGTGCAAATACATCAAACATATATATCTTTAGTTTTCCATCTCAGAGTTTTCCATCTTTGATGGGTCTGGTAACATATACTTTATCGTCACTAAAGGTTGTGTGTACTGCTCACATATCTTGTACGAATACTACCAACACTCATAGCAATCTATTCTGTTTGTTGGTGTTAGAGTATCGATTCTCTTTGACAAAATCCGCATATATTATATAATATCAAGAAATATTCCCTAGTGTGTTCGACAGACCCGAAAAAGTGATTTAATATTATATGGATAACTAAGAGCTTTAATCAACTAAAAGTCCTATTAGGTTTACCAAACTTCTTTCACCAACAAGATCTCATTCAATTCCATTAGCCCCTGAGGTTATTTTACCAAAATAGACACACGATTTTGGTTGCTTCCATTCAATTTCCACTGGTGCTTTAGCATAATGTTGGGCAAATGGACCCTAGCCTCATATAGAATACCAAAAAGCTAATAAATCCTAACCAAGACCATACCCCTCAGTTTGAGTTACTTAGAATGAGAATTATCTTCCAATTTATTTTTAACTTTCTATCATATTGAGAGAGTTTTGTCTATCATTGCTGGGGTTTCGACGTTTCCAGCGTGCTTTCACAGTAAACTATTAAGTTATGCCATGGGTATGTTACATAAGCTATCAGATCCAGTTCCCCAAATTTTCCATATTTAATATTAAAATATTCAATATATATATTTGTTCCGAAAACATAATTTGAAACATACTTTGTATTATTCATAACTTTCATGTTTGTTATTTTCGCTTTCACATCGGAATTCCAAATTCTAGCATTTTTAATATTATATATGAGAAAATCATGAAGAAATGTTACTCATATTTGACTTATATATCTCTGCTTTTATAATTATATCAGTGTTTTAATATCAAAATTTTAATATTAATTTATATGTCAGTAGTTAACTTATTGGTAATTATACGCTACCTTTGGGAATGGTGTTCCATGGACAATAAGAATATTACTTTAATGCAAATTTCCCTCGTTGATTCTTATAAATTATTTCTTATAAAATTGATTTTCTTTAACATGAATATAATCAAATGTAAGAATAAAAAATGTTCTAGTAGAATTGTTTTTGGTTTATAATATCATTATAAATTACAGAAAATGGGGAAATTATAAATGTGCACTCGATGTGATTGTATGCGTGAATATGAAAATATAAATTAAATATTTATCTGAGGCAAACCTATATATAGCTGGTAAAATTATATATCTGGAAATGCACAAGAACGCATGTATTTATATCTCGATGCACGGAAATACACGTGACAGAATTAAAGAATAAAACTATAAGAGAAGCAGAGACATAATAAAAGAGACACGCACATATATATATAAAGGTATATATATATATATATATATATAGAGAGAGAGAGAGAGAGAAAGAGAGAGAGGCAAAGAGAAAAGCAAAGAGGGAGACATATATGTACCTATACAAATGTCTATGTATATCTAAATAAATGTATATTTGTGTTTGTGTGTGTGTGTGTTTGTGAATGTGGATATGCATTTGTGTTTATATCAGCAATTTATTAACGTTAAAAGTGCAAATATTTAGAAACATGTTCCTTTGAAAAGCCATCACATGTACCAACATTTACACACACAAGCATGCGCGCACAACGTTCGGGCAAAAACTTCATAATTTGCATCATAAGAAAAGAAAACAAAAAAATATATATATATTATGGTTGGGATATAAGAGTTTACTTAAACTAAACATTCTCAGCTTCCACCACTGCTGCAACAAGCCGCCGGAACCAGGCGCATGCATTCTTCACTCACTGTCTTCTTGATCAGATCTTCGAATGCCTCCTTGATCTTGGTCTCGATCTAGGACTTAGTGTAACATACAGAATCAATGTTGTCTTTCCCAACCGTGAACTACACATAGTAATCCATGGTATTACAATAGGGATAATTAAGAGGTCAGAAATTGTGGCTGGTGAAGTTGTATAAATTCTCCGACAGCCACTTCTAACTCATTTTCAGAAGTATGACAAGGAACCAGATCCTACTCTCACTCATATGGTCTACCAGCTGCAATCCTCTTCAAGTAGTGCCTGAACACATTCTCCATAACATATTCATATTCAGAAACACACATAGATATACATTTATACATATATATATATATGATCGCCATGTTGATTCGCTAGCTTCTGCACGCATTTTTTTTCGCTCCTTGTTTCTCTCCGTGTTTCTTTTCTGTGTATCTTTCTGTTGAAGAGCGTAGGCTCGAAACGTAAAAGACTTGTTTTATTTATATTCCTGAGCGCCATACTAATACAATTGTTTGTTTGTTTGTATTCCACCTGCCTTCGTCTTTTGTTTATTTTCATAAAGCTTCCCGTTATATATATATATATATATATATATATATATATATATATATATATATATTATATATATATATATATATATATATATATAACATGGTTTTATTCCAAAGAATAAACGGTGCAAGATGCAATCTTCTCATCAGGAACAACAAGACAAAATAATAATTGCGGTGACTGCCTACATGGTAAACAAAACGTTAATAAGTGTTTAAAATAAAGCGTTAGTAGAATAGACGTCAAAGTTAGATAGTAGGAAGAGAAGGGTTAAAGGAATAATAAGTAGGGAACAAACAGATAGGGATGGGTACGTTGATTAAAAGAATGTTCAAAGTCTTAGAAAAGAATTTCTCTATTGAAGTGGAGTGCACGTTAAACTAATTCATTCACCTATCGAAATATATATATATATTCATTGGGGTTTACGGTTAAGGTTCTCTTCATCGTTTCCTTTTTCATTCCATTCTAAGCTATATATTCCGGGTTCCATTCCTTGGGCAAGTGCCTTCTACTATAGCCTCGGGCCAAGAAAGCCTTGTGAGTGGATTTGGTAGACAGAGGCTGAAAAAAGCCCGTTGTATAATTATATGTATGTATGCCTGTGTGTATCTGTGTGTGTGTGTGTCTGTGTGTGTGTTTGTCTCCCTAACATCACTTGACAACCGATGTTGCTGTGTTTACGTCCCCGTAGCCTAGCAGTTCGGCAAAAGAGATGGATAGAATATGTACTAGGCTTACAAAGAATAAGCCCTGGAGTCGATTTTCTCGACTAAAGGCAGTGCTCCAGTATGGCCGCAGTCAAATAACTGAAATAAGGAAAAAAGGGAAAAAGAGTACATCCAATTGAAGTACAGTCTCGAAAATATGAATAATTTGCACTTCTCTGGGCGTGAAACTAATAATCATCCGACTTAAATATCCCGTTTGATTATTTTTTTCTGTCCCCCTCATTTATCTCTTTATCGTCTGAATCTGCTTTCTTTTTGTCTGTATACACATACCTATTCACACACATTATATGTGTGTGTATGTGTCTGTGTTTTTGTATATATGTGTGTTTTTGTTTGTGTGTGTGTGTGCGTGCGTGTGTGCGTGTCTACGTATACATACATATTTGTACGTATTCAACATATGGAAGTGCTGAGCTAGCAGATACGTCAGAATTCTTTGCAGTATATAGTCAGTTCTTAACATTCTTAACATTCATAACTCCGAAGAATTCCAGATATTTTTTGAAATACTCTTTTACTCTTTTACTTGTTTCAGTCATTTGACTGTGGCCATGCTGGAGCACCGACCTTAGCCAAGCAAATCGACCCAGGACTTATTCTTTGTAAGCCTAGTACTTATTCTATCGACTCTGTTGCTGAACCGCTAAGTTACGGGGACGTAAACACACCAGCATCGGTTGTCAAGCGATGTTGGGAGGACAGACACAGGCACAGAAACACACACACATATATATATACATATACATATATACGACGGTCTTCTTTCAATTTCCGTCTACTAAATCCACTCACATGGCTCTGGTTGGCCCGAAGCTATAGTAGAAAACACTTGCCCAAGTTCCACACAGTGGGACTGAACCCGGAACTATATGGTTGGTAAGCAAGCTACTTACCACACAGCCACTCCTGCACCTATATTTATTTTAAATAGAAAGTCCATTCAAGCTGCAAAAGAACGTCAACTTTTCTCCATTACTGTCAAAGTCTTCAGCACAACCAAAGAGACAGAACTATTCTTTTGACTCTTACGATCACTAGTCATCTTGGCACTGAAATCAACAATCAGCAGTTTAATATTTTAGCCTGGAGTATTGTCCAGCTTTTATTGAAGGTGGTAGTATTTATTTTTATGTTCTTCTGTTGCTAACCCGTTTCAAGCGTAGGCAAGTATGATGGACACTTTTGCATGCCTGGTCTTTAAACGATCTTCCCTGAAGCTTTCATTTACAAGATTCTATCCAATGAGTGATTTGGCAGTTTTCTTCCTCAGTAGTTGGTGATGATTTGTATGAACTGAATACAAGATAGTTAATCCTTCCTGGTTAAGTTTGTCACTTCCTGTCCACCTCATTTCATCCAAGCCCAGTGTGTCCCGGTTGTGTCTAATAATTTCTTTATTGACTTCGGCTAGCTTTCCGCTTTGATATCAAGTGAGGATATTTCAAGTGGCGATGTTTCTGGTTAATTTGGTATGGGAAACGTTGATAGTCAAGATTCGGATGTCCTTTCGCCATTGATCCCGGTCCGTCATAATAAATCCGTGTTGAATTTGTCCCTCCCTTTCATGGCAGTTTTCTTCACGATTTGGAAATTCCATTATAGTTTCTGTGGTGACTATTTTCTTAAGAATCAAGTCCCAATCTTACGCCCAACCTTCCTCTTTTGTCAACGTGGATTAGGACAGGCTATGTATGCAGTAACATAAATGTAGTTCTTTGTATAAAGAACGCAAACCTTAATGCTTTTTCTGTGCGCAGAGGATACTAAACTAGAACATTTTGTAAAATTTCATTATCATATATTTGTATGTTGTGAGGGCCACTTAATG
Source organism: Octopus sinensis (assembly GCF_006345805.1). Classification (NCBI taxonomy): domain Eukaryota; kingdom Metazoa; phylum Mollusca; class Cephalopoda; order Octopoda; family Octopodidae; genus Octopus; species Octopus sinensis. The sequence continues at coordinate 180,567,907 of NC_042997.1, forward strand.
CACAATATTTCTTTTTTAAAATATAAACTATTAACTTAAGTACCATGCTAATGAATCCTAAAATCAGCACAATCAGTCATATTCATCCCTTCATCGTTTGCTTTTATCAGAGTTCGAGAAAAATGCATGTCAATAACCTATTATTTATCAATACCAAATCTAATGCTTTCAAAGAATCTTGTCGGATTTTATTATTTCCAAAACTTTCAACATATATAATTGTAACATGGTACCGACATCTCCGACTTTGTTGCTTTTATATTATACTTCCATAAACATGTATGTATGTATGTATGTATGTATGTGTGTGTGTATGTATCCATTCCTGCATGTGATGAAAGCGTTCAAGGACCGCATGTAAGAATCCTTGAATGCTTTCATCAGAGATATCACTGACACATTCTGTATGTTGGCTGGACCTTAAAAACTCCGGACACACAGGTCCTGAGGACAGCTGATATCTTGAGTATTAAGGCGATGGTGCACAAGCACCGGTTACGTTGGACTAGAAATATCATTAGCATTAAGGATAGCAGGATCCCTAAGCAGATGCTATATGGATAACTTGAGAATGGAAAGAAACTCCAGCAGAAACCAAGGCTGCGATTTAAGGATTGTGTCAAGTCCTCATTAAAGACCTATGATATGCAGGAGACTGACTGGGAGAGTAATGCCTGTGATTACCAAAGATGGATGAAGCAGGTTAAGGAGGGGTCGATATTTTTGATAAAGCATGTTTTTTGCATGAAGAACTTAAGCGTGCTGCTCGAAAGAGCACTGCTGGTGTAGTGAACGGGGAAAGTTTTGTTTTCAATGTTTGCAGTCGTGTATGCTTATCAAAATCAAGTCTTATTAGCCACTAACGGAGCCGCAAACGTAAAATATTAGTCCTAGAGCGCACAATATTCCTGAAGATCAGCAATGCTTTTCCTCGATCACGAGTGGACGGCCATTTTATAAGTATGTATGTATGTATGTATGTATGTATGTATGTATGTATGTATGTATGTATGTATGCATGTATGTATACACGTATGTCAGTATGCATATGTATGCATACATTTATGGAAATACAATATCAACGATTCAATGTTCTTTCCAAAACATGGCAATCAAAGCTTGGTGGTACAATACTTTTATCATACTGCAGGCAGTTCTCTATATTTAGTAATAGCGAAACGGTTAATTCAATAGTAAATGTTGTTTATATTATGAATTATATCTCAGTAATATTATAAGTGTGTGTACGTGTCTGTGTCTGTGCCCGTGTGTGTCTGTGCCTGTGTGTGTCTGTGCCTGTGTGTCTCTGTGTATAATTAACCTTATCATGAACTATACATGCAAATCACTGTTACAAACAGCATTAGAACATGTTCTTTCGTTATAGAATTGTCTCTAGCAATACCGAAGAATTGCTTTGTAGCAGTGGCCAAAATAATTCGTTTCTTTAATAATTGGGAAATAGTGCCGCAATCACACAATATTTTTCACTAGCTCAAATACATCAGACTTTTAAGTTTCTGAATTCGATTTCTCTTCAGTAAATACTGAATGTCTTTCTTTTATGCTTTCATATTTCTTTCATGTTAGTTTCCTAAAAAAAATTGTTCTTATATTATCGATCCATTATAAAGATAAAATTTCATGTAGACTTACGTTAAGGTACAAAAATAATCTTGTTTGCCACAACTCAATCACTAAATCCTCAGGTTGGCAAACGAAAACATATTTAGAATCTATAATTTTAATAATTCCATATTTAAATTTACGGTTTTAATATATATTTCATCATATCAATGCTGATCACTATTTGGCAGATACATTTTTGATATCAATGCGCATGCCCAGATTCAGTATTTCAGTACTTTTTCTATCTTTTCAATTAAGACGAAATTTACTTTAGAGTATTTGAACTATTGAAGATGAAATATACTGTTAATATGCAATGTATAAATGTTGGCATTAGTTACCAAGGACTGAACAACCATAAACGATGGTCAATAATGATACACTTTTTATTCTTCGTGTTAGATTGATAAAACGTACGCGCAAAAAGCGAAAACATATAGATAGACATCTCTGATATTTCCCGTTCTATTGACTGAAAGGAAATTCTAAAGTAAAGGTTACTATATGACTATACTAATAAATACATTTACATAGACACACTTATTCATATATATACATACATGTATATATGAAAATATTTTCATTCCTATATATAAACGCCCAAGTGATGCGTCGATATATAAATGCCCAAGTGATACGATCGTGGTGAAGTACATGTGTATGCATGTATGTATGTATGTATGTATATATACACACATATGCGTAAGTATACATACACACACATATATATATATATATATATTAATAAACAAACACACATACACACGAACACATATATATACAATTATTTAATGTTGATAGGTTTATTTTAGTTTATATATGTTTATATATTGATTATATATGGATTATATATAGGTTATATATAGATTATATATTTATATTTTTTTCATTAATACTTTAATTATTTTAAAATTATTATTTTTATATTTTAAAATATTGATATTTTAGATTGGAAGTCCACCTGAAGATTGTCGATCAGGACAAGAAACAATTGTAGTGGCGGTTTTTTTGACTTTTATTAAAATTTTATGTATTGATTAAGTCTTTCCTTGTTTGTTTTGCAAATATGGTTTTTGTCTCTAATAATATTATATAATATTTATTATAAAATTGGATTTAATCCTAAATCTGATTTTTCCCTGTAAATTTGGATTTATTCCCTAATTTTATTATTATTATATATATATATATATTTAATTAGAGACAAAACCACTATTGCAAATCAAACAAAGCAAGACTTAATCCAATACATAAAAATTTTATATAAATTAATAAACTAAATTAGCCACTACAATTGTGTCGTGTCTCTTCTAAGGACATTATCAGGTGGTTTTCAGATCTTCTATTCAATTTTAAGTTAAAATTGAATAGAAGATCTGAAAACCACCTGATGAATCTCCTTAGAAGAGACACGAAACAATTGTAGTGGCTAATTTAATTTTATTTAATTCATATACATTTTTTATGTATTGGATTAAGTCTTTCTTTCTTTGATTTGCATAATAGTGGTTTTGTCTCTAATTAATATTATATAATATCTTACTATAAAATTGGATTCAATCCTAAATCTGATTTTTCCCTGTAAATTTGGATGTATTCCCTAATATTTATTATATATATATAATATATATATATATATAATATATATATATATATATATATATATATATATATACCTATTATCTCCCCTAATTTCGCTCTTACTTTTCACGTTTGATCTTTGACTTCTGGCCGAAATCAGATCGCCATGTTGGTTCGCTAGCCTCTGCACGCATTTTTTTTCTCTCCTTGTTTCTTTCTGTGTTTCTTTTCTGTGTATCTTTCTGTTGAAGAGTGTATTCCTGAGCGCCATACTAATACAATTGTTTGCTTGTATTCCACTTGCCTTCGTCTTTTGTTTATTTTCATAAAGCTTCCCGTTATATATATACCTAGCTATATATACATATATATGTTATATGAATATATATATATATATAATTACATATTTACATACATATGAGTATGTAAATCTATACACATATGTGTTCGCGTATATATATATATATATATATATTACATGGGTGAGGGTTTGTATGTGTGTATGTCTACTAAGCGCATTAGCGGTCCTAATGAAACGCGAAACACATCACTCTAAGCTATCTGCTTTCGTGATTTTGTAGACTTGAAATTACCAGCGAACAACATTTATAAAATTAGAAAATATTATATAGTTAGTGTATCTCATGTAATTAAAATTACAAATTCGGCTACGTTGTGAAAATCGTGACTATTTTCTATATTACTGATATGAAACGAGTATTTTCAATTGGTCGACTTTACGTCTTATTTCGTTTATTTTTATGTATATGCGTGGACTATTGTAATGTCGCAGGAGAGTATGCATGTGTGTAAATACGTTTGTTCGATCGTACGTATTGGTGTATTGTTCAGATTTATGTATGATCGTTTATCTCGAATCAACACTGATGCATATCAACCACTGAAAGGAAAATCATCTTCAGATATAAACACCTATATATACATACACGCGCGTGCACACACCCATACATGTATGTATGCATGTATGTATGTATGTATATATATATATATATATATCAGTATGTATATATATATATTATATATATATATATATCAGTATGTATATGTATACACCTGCATCCGCAGACGCACATTCTCACACACACATTCATAAGCACGTATATACATATAATTCTTGAGTGTACATTCGAATAATATGGTGTTTAATTGTACGTGTACAATGTTTGTTGATTTCACCCATGTTGAATTTAAATAACCAGCAATCGACTATTTTCCAATACACTTCATATTAAAATTTTATTCCTGAGTGGATAATTCAAATTATACCATTTAATCACTCATTTAATGGTATTTCTTCCACTATTTATTTTTTTTATATTTTTGCTTGTTGATATTAATCACTATTAATTTGAGAGGAATTTACATGCGCACGCAGATATATAAACGCATATACATACATACCTTTATTTATAAATGCAGAGAAAGTCCACTCGAATACATACACATTAATATTATGTTGCCATATGTACCACAACACTCTATCCAGAACTTTTTTTTATTATTTGTTTCATTTGATGAATTGAAAACATTTACAGAATCGTCTTTATAAAGCATGTGGTAATTGTATTGAGTGTCTAAAGAGATGGCAAACATGTTATTTCAAAACAACTCTTCAGAGATAAACCTGTTTTTCAGGAAATATCATTCCTCTTGAGAATTTCTACAAGTTGAAATGGTATTTATTGTCCAGCTTGTTAATAATCTTTTTCATTTAAGTTAAATAATTGGTTTTAAAACAACAACACTAGCTATTTTATATGCACATATGTTACTGTGTATTCCTATTCTCATGTATTCCTACGTTCAATAAAATAAAGCTGTAGATAACTTTATGAAAAACGGAAATTGCACTCAATGCATATTTATTTCCCTATATAGGAGAATGTCATTATAATCAAATTAGATGGTCAATGTTGTTGAACAGCTAGTAAGCTCATTGCAAATTCTTTATTTTGTTTTTAACTCTGTTGAAGCCGATTGTGTTATTTTACATAGCTAAACAACTTGTAAAAAAAACAGCGACTACTGTAACTTATTACTCTCCTTTTGTCTTTCCATCTTCAGATGGCTAAAATTCACTCTGGCGTGTAAACAGAGATTGCCTAGTTTAAATGGTGAATTAAAAACTTGGTTTATTTCGGAAACGTACAGCTGGTTGGGTCTATAGGAAGGCATACAAAAAGTAACTGCATAAAGTGCATTCCCGTGTTATATACTACAACCGAATCTAAGTAAAATCACATCCAATGTGAATGTCTCTTTCTGCTCCATTCCACTTGCCTGCATATATCTAATGAGGTAGTATACGACCCAACGAAATAAAATAAGAATACAGAAAAGCACAATTCATATTTTCGTTGGATATGGGGCTAATTATATATCTCCACGTGAAGCCTCCTCGTTGCCACAGTACAATGATATGGAATGACATGGGCGTCAATATATTATTGTGAAAGAATCCGTTAATTTTTTTTTGAACAGCAGTGTAGTTGTCATACAAGGAAACAAGTAGTTATAATTGACTACTAATATTTGCCTTTTTCTCACTGTAGATTATTTCGTTTTGGGATTTGGTTTGCAAGATTCTTTATGTGATTTCGTGTGTTGAAGCATATTCTATTGTGTCTGGAGAGAGTCATTTTCTTTTTGTGCCTTATAATTTTTAACACACTCAAAATTCCCACCTACTTCTTATTTCTTATTTTCCTAAACTTTTCGTTGCGTCTTGCAAACTTTTCAAGAGTCAAGACTACTGAAAGGGTTGCAAGACGCAACGAAAATATTAGGAAAATAAAATAAGAAATAAGTGGAAATTTTACCGGTGAGTGTGTTAAATGATGAGTCACAAAAAGAAAATGACACTCCCCAGATACTGTAGATTAGTTTCATTGGAACTGAAAAAAAATTATTTGACATAGAAATATATCTTCGCCGAACTCCAGCTAGGATCGGTGACTTGTAACTACAGTATTAATATATTGCTGTTTCATTAAAGCTATAGTCGGTTTACGCTGGTATAGTGTGAGCTAGATGTAAATCTTGAAGAGATGTAAATCTAAATCATGACAAGGTCAATTACTTTGTCAACTTCAACTGTAAAATCGTTTTATTATATAATTAATTTTAACCATAATTGAATAGTACCTCAATTTTTGATTATGTATGTTAGTTTTATGAGGCTTGTTACAATTAAATTTCAGTCATTGATGGTTTTTCCTCTTAACCAATCAAGAGATATATTTATATTAATTCAAAACCAATAGACTATTTGCCATAAAATACAATGCTTAAAAACGATGTATGAATAAACCATTTAAAGAAAGCATCTCTTCAGAACAGGCATATAATTATACGTTTCAAAGCGTTTTAGATTATTCAATTTCTTCAGTAATTTCATGAATGCTTTTTAAAAGGTCTCCTGCAATATCATTTGATTTATTGTCGCATTGTGGCAACAGCTTTTGGCCTGAAACACTTAGAAGAATATATATATAATTTATATATACACTAGCTGACGTACTCGGTATTTCCCGGGAAAGCGGGACTTATCCCTTGGTTCCGTTCTCATAATTGTTTCGCTAATCGAATAACAACAATACAAAGTATGTAGCCCCGAAAAGGGCTTTACTGCATTCCCAGAGTATATAGAACTTAGGAGGAAATACTTATAAGGTATGTATATTAAAACCGTGAAGCATGTTACGTAATAACAGGCTAATCAGATCTGAGATAATAACAGTTCAAACTCTGAGAAAGCCTTTTGTGCGTTCTCAAAGAATATTACCCTCAGTGGTGCTAGTGTTGGTATATTCGTGAATAAGTCACTAACCGAAATAAGTGGATCTATTGTTTAGGAAAATACTATTTACTTATTTAAGGATTGTACTGGATAGATTGCGAAAATAGCTCTAACAGTTCAAATACTAAGAAACAGGCATATTCAGTTTGATTTATACCAAATAAATTTTTAAAATTGAATGGGTTATTTCCTTAAGCTGTTAAAATTTGGACGAATCGGTTATTTCCCTTATTGATGAGGTTGTTTTGAATCTGAAATCTGATTTTTTGTAAACTTGTTTACTCGACTTCTATTTCATACCAGTTGCTGGGCGAAGTCAGAAGTCTAGTTAGGTCAGACTTTATGTTACTGTTTCGGCAGGTTTTTTTGTGTATTGTAGTAGGTGGTTACCTAGTAAGTTTACTATCATGTATAGTTCTTGTAATGTATTTTATTTTAGAGTGTTCCAGTTCCATGTTACACGTTCATAGTTATTCAAATATTTTCGCGGCTGTAGTATTTATTGGACTGGGTCGTAGGAAGAAAAAGGAATATATATACTGGGTTTGTTAAGAAAAGGGGATTTTAGGACATGTGCTGGACATGTGCTTCTATATTTTCTTTCCCGCCCATCTGTGGGTAGAATATTCAATTTCAAGAACGTGTGTGAAATTTCTTATAGCTTTTGGAATGTTTATGTAAGCATCTTAAGGTTTGTTTCAGCCTGTTATTAATTCATTTGTGTCACGATGTAAAGATTTGGTGCAATTCTTGTGAACGTAACTCACATCTATATCCCCTTGTTCCGTACTAATTATCTCCCACTTTGTGTTAAAGTTATGAGTCCTATCTTTATGGGACCAGATTAGTCTGCTTAAGCTCGTGAGTTTCATCTTACACTTATGTCTAAATGAATTTAAATGATTTGCTTGACTTCTTTTGAAATTTAGTGAGCTAGCTCCTATATAGAAGTACGTCCTTCCCTCAAAAATTATCAGGCATCGGTACACTAGGTTTATAATATATACATATTACTAATTTACTTTTACATTTATGAACAAAATATTTCTCTTAATTTATCTGCAATTTTGGGGATCCAAATTGAATAGTGTAGCTTTTCAAAAGTTAAATATGTGACACAGATGAAATAAAATCTTCTGCAATGAAAGATGCAACTGTATTACTGAAATAAAATGAAATAAAATCTGAAATGAAAGCTACAACTGTATTACTGATCACATCGGAAGAATGAATTTCCTTCTGCACTCCTGACAAAGTTTGAGCTGAGTTATGACCAAAGGGGTTTTACCACTACAAATCCCTGCAGTTTTTCACACATTGTATCCAGGAATACATTGTCAAATATACCTTTAATTGTCTTTAACTTAGTAGGTTGTGCTTTATAGGGGATGTATTTGTTGTTTCAAGCACAACGATTGATCACTTTAACGTTCGTATTGACTGAGCGATCACCATGGATGTGATAATGTAGATAATAAAGTTTATCTTTCGTTACGATTACTTAGATAAAAATGGAGAATTTAGTGATATTATTTCAGGCACGAGTTAACCTACCATTGACATTTTCCCATCAGGGTATCACAATTATGATATATTTATAATTAAGCAAACTACTGTTGGTTTTCTATCTCAATCTTCGTAACTCTCATGAATAACCTGTACAGAAAATCATGCTTTTTTCACTCACAGTAAATTACACATCATATACTAGCAAAGGATTGTTTCTTCCAGAAAAGATTTGGAAAGCAAAAAATGTATATAAATTTATATATATTTTTTAATTTCCGCACTTTGAATTTTTAATCTTATATATTTTTATTTCTTTTAAAAGAAGCTCTTAGAGAATAACACTTTTTTTTTTTTGCTAGAATGCCAACAGTATTCTCAGGTTCCATAATAAATTTCACCCTAAGGAAAACTACACTAGATTTAAAACCTACAAGTCCTGCATAAAAAAAGCGTTTAATTCTACAAGTAGCAAGCATGGTTATTCTCACCATCAACATAATCGTCATCGTCATAATCACGATTCTCACTCACATGAGTATTACCATCACTATCGTCTGTATAAAAATTAAAGATGCCACTTACCAAAGTTATCGCCTTCCTCGTGAATGTGAAAACAAATTGCACTGCATTTTAAAATATTTTTTATAGGCTGTCAGGAATTGTGGCAGTAACAATGTTAGCTGTTAAAGAAATTAAGTTCACCTTTCATTTTGAAGAAAAATTTAACAAAATATCTTTTGTGTGATTTTAATCATATTTTTCTCTCTTGAAAAGAATCTACCTAGAAAAATAACAAATATATTTTTAGACTAAAACAATATATTTTTATAGTAAATCAAATGAATCAAAAGCAAATACAAATTACTCGTTTTAATTATAGTAGAGTAAACTTATAAAAAAATAGGCTACGATTAAAAGTTATGTCATTTAAACTTTAAAAAAATCCTAAAATAGAATGTTTTTCATTGTAAAGAAATATAATGAACGTTTTAAATAATTTGTATTGAACTTCTATGTATAGTTTCTTTTCCAATCGAAATATATAACCTCCCAGTAAAGTAGGATAACAGGAGATTACGGCAGTCATGCTTATTTGAAGTGCAAAGGAAATGGAACTAGTACACTGTATAAATGAGCTTACAGTAACTTCACTGTGGTACATAACGTCTGTTAAATGCAAACAAATATTGCATGAATATATTAACACCGTTGAGTTCACATCCGGCAGAAACCGGCCATACATTTTATCGTTCTGGAGTCTATAGAATAAGCTTCACATATGTAATGGAGTCGATATAATCTATTATACTCCTCCATTACATGTGAGGTCTCGTGCCTATGTTAGAAACCATTATATTAATGTAGTTAGGATGTTACATTGGCAGAATTTTTAAAGTTACGAATATTTGAAGACTGTACTCATGTTAGAAATCGAAGTATGATTATACTTAACCGAGACAGTAGAACATTTAATATTATGTTTCTAACTTATATACCTGTTTATTAACAAGTATTACAAAATTAGCGAAAACGCAGGTATTCATTGAAATGAATACTTGATATCATCCTCTCTCTCTCTATATATATATATATGTCTGTGCATTTGTGTGTGTGTGTGTATGCGTGCATGAGTGTGTGCGTCTATATATGAGTAATTTATATTACATATATATCTATAACATATATACGTAGGTGCAGGAGGGGCTGTGAGATAAGAAGCTTGCTTTACAACCTCACAGTTCCAGGTTCAGTCCCACTGCGTGTCACCTTGAGCAAGTGTCTTCTACTATAACTTCGGGCCAACCAAAGCCTTCTGAGTGGATATGGAAGGCGGAAACTGAAAGAAGACTATCGTGTATATATACATATATATATATATATATATATATATATATATATATGCCAATATATATATATATATATATATATATATATATATGCCAATACACTAGAAGATGACTGAAACAAGTAAAAGAATAAAAGTAT
>NC_042997.1:180585931-180588431 GCF_006345805.1 Octopus sinensis
ATTATAATATTCTTCAGACATATTGACTTAAATATATATTCTTTAACCTTTTAAAACAAGCCTTCTGTAGTTTTTTCACTTTTTACTATTTTCTATATATTCAACCACGTGCTTTCACAAACCAACTTTCTTATATATATATATATATATATATATATATATATAATATATATATATATATACACTTATATCATATATATATGTATGTATGTAAGTATGTATACATATATACATATTCATATGCATGTATGTCTCATGCAACTGTTTTATTGAATAACCTTATTTTGCTTCCTATGTATTTGGCCGAAATATGAATTCGCTTCCAATTTCTGAAACCTTTAAATATATAAATGCGACTCATGTTCAAAAAATCATTAAAGCGATCTACTCTAGAAGACATATGCATGCAAGTTATTATTATTATTTTTTTTTTGTTTGTTTGTTTTTTTGTATACTACTAATTCATTCTCTAGGTAGTTCAATGTTTCAATTATTTCCCAACGTCCCAACCGGTTTCTTCAAGTCTGCATCGCTAAATGAACTGAATGTTTGATGACTGTCTAGTGTCCCGTTTTACGATGAAATTTTAAGCGTTTTGGTCCTTGTCTAATTCCTTGGCACCTATCATTAAATCAATACGGAATAATTAGTTTATATAGTGTACATAATGAGATTCTGTACGAAGTGTCAGGTAAATGGCTCAGTGAAGGCCACTAATAACTGATAATTTAGGGAAATAATCTAATTACGGTTGATTAGTATATGTTTCAAAGTCACATAGCATTCCCTTACTGCTATCATTTTTCATTTAACTCACCAGAGCTTCGTCGATGGTCACTGAGATGTGTCGGTGTGTTATGCTGGCGTGGTTCCAAATACATAATTAATGAAAATAGTCTCAGCTCCAGTTAATTGTTGAAAAATACGATTACATATTATTCACTGAATAACATCAAAATTGTTATTCTTTTTTGTAAAATCCATTGTCTTTCACTCTCTCTCTCTCTCTTTCTCACACACACACAGTCTGTCTCACACACACTTCTCCTTCCACAGACACAGACACACTCTCTCATGCGTTTCTTAATAGAGACATACGCACAATTATATCTGCACAGTAAGCCATACAGATATACACACAGATACTTACATACATACACACATACATGCATACATACATACATACGTACATACATACATACATACATACATACATACATACATACATACATACATACATACATACATACAAGTGAAAATGGAGAGAACTATAAACCAGACTAGCAGCATGTCCATCAATGATTTGACTGTTTCCCCTACATCTGACAAGGAATGTTCCAAGTATCTAGTGGTGGATGAAAACATATCTTACAATGGCACTTGTAACATAACACGTGTCACTAAATGATATTGCAGCCGAATAAAGAAAATTTGGACCTCAATAAAACAGTGGCCAGAATGTGTTTGCAGTGACAGTACTCACACCAACATTTGGGCTGCTTGATTACACGCTTGATCAGATCTGTGCCATTGGTGTGAAAACCCGAAAAATACTATCAAGCACACAATTTTCACATAAACAGTGACGTAGACCGCCCCTACCTAAAACGAAAACAAGGCGGCAGAGGCTCAACATCGATCCAAAATGCATTTGACTATCGTATCATATCCCTTCGACAACATCTTTTAACCACCAAATGTCGAAGTGCATCCCTTGACCAAGTTTGCATACACGAGGCTAATAACATCATAAGGCTTGGAAGGCAGCCCCTTTGTGCAACATTCCTTGTCTGATAGCCTAGAATACATGTCCAAATAAGTCGTAAAACTCTGCCGCAATATATTATCAGATGAAAGGATGAGCCTATATGAGCGGAAGTCTATGCATGAATATATTAGTAGAAAGCTCCGAGATGATAGTAATATTGATCACCAAAGCAGTCTATCACGGATCAATAACCGGATTACTACCTTCCACTTTGAAGGGTATGCATCTACACTCCAGGAACAAGTAATATCAACCAAATACCTGATGCACAAAAGGGATAGAGATGCAGGAAAAGCAGTAAAATGTGACAACCGATGCAGACTTTGTGAAGTTAACAACGAAAATATCACCCACATCATAAACATTTGTCCGAAAATGTCATAACGATGTTATCTAACGATGAGACATGATGTAACGATAACCTCGAGGGCAAAGAAATAAGAAAACCACAGTATAGTAGGAGCCATAGCCACTCAAAATAAAAAGGAGTGCAGGTGGAATGTCGCTGTACAAAACAGCAATCCAACCGCGGAATGTCGGGCCCAGGCCAGCCTTCTCGAGGACCGCCGTCAAGTACCGATAGTCGACCCTATCAAATGCTTTAGACTGGTCTAAGTACACTAGTGTCCCCTGCGCCAGAAAGCTTCCCCACCCTCTCTAAGGCGTAACGTATAAGGTGGAGATTTTTGTGGATCTTCCTGCCCGTGATAGCGCACGTTTGCGCTTCCCCTA
>NC_042997.1:180593431-180630931 GCF_006345805.1 Octopus sinensis
TAAAACTTCAACAGTTGTTAGATGTTCAATTTTGTAATTCTCTTAATTTGCACTCTTTTGGCTTTAAGTTCTAATCTTATATACAAGCATACGTTCATGCAAACTTCGTAGACATGACTTAACTACAATCCTAGACACTTTTCTGTTTAAAAATATTTGTAAGACATGCAGTAGTTTTGTTTTGTCAATAGTAGGACTTACTACTGACAGTATTTATCAATTGAAGAGATGGCCTTCTTCTGTAAAGAAGCTGCAATCATCATATATACATACATACATATATATATATATATATATATAATATATATATATATATATAGTTATCGCCATACTAATATGGCATTCTTATAAAAATAAGAATAAAGCTGTCCGTTTATTAGCTCCATGAGGCCATCGCCTTAAGTTAGCTATTTGATACACAAACTGTATCCATATAACCTTTGAACAAGGGAGGTCAGTCGCTCCACACTACTTGGCCGGCAGCTACAGACGTGTATCAAATAGCTAACTTAAGGCGATGGCCTCATGGAGCTAATAAACGGACAGCTTTATTCTTATTTTTATAAGAATGCCATATTAGTATGGCGATAACTATTATTTTCCGGGAACGCTGCCGTTGTTCTCTTTTAGAGAGACTTAGTAATTTTAATATTTCTATTATATATATATATATATATATATATATATATATATATATATATATATATATGTATGTATGTATGTATATATGTATGTGTATATATATGTGTATATATATAGATAGATACATACATACATACATACACACATACGTATACGTATACATATATATATATACATACATAAATACGTACATAGATATGTGTGTGTGCGTGTATGTATGTAAAGCAGTGCCTACATCTAGACATCTAATGATGTTTTCATACATTATCTATATAAATATATGGATAACTGTTTCGGTCGCCGTTTGCCCCTAGCAGAAAACAGAATGTTACGGGAGTACGCTGTTCCTTCGTTCCAGCCATTGCAAAAATCGATGAACAGGGGAGAAGCACTGCAAAACAAAGACGCACCGCGTGGCAGTACGACTACACCCGACGACGCCGAAAGGCAGACTGATGTCTGAGAATTGCATCAAGTGGCTTTCAGCGGCGGATGCTTGAACTACAAAGGGTTTGTCCAACAGAGAGCATTTCCGATTACTTTGGGGTACACCTTCGCATATATGTTTTATATTTGTATCGCTCTCCTTCTGTGTATATATGTATATGTACGTGTGTGTCTATCGTCTGCCTGTCTGTACATATCTGAGATTGTTTGTGAGAGTGTAAAGAATTTCAGGCTACAATATCATTAACTCATTGATAATTTGCAAGATATGTACCGTATTTGACGGCATATAGGACGCACTTTTTTCCAAAAAATTTGGCTCAAAAAATCGCCCTGCGTCTAATATGCGAAGTCAAGACCCTCCCGTAGGCTGATCTTCTCCCAGACGCTCACTAACCTAGCTTACGATAAGTATTTCTACCTACGCTAACGCCTTAATGATATTTTCCGTACTCATGCATCATTATGTTATTGCTATTATTATTATTATTATTATTATTATTATTATTATTATTATTATTACCAGTATTATTACTTTAAAATACGAATTATCGTAAAAATCAAAGCAATCTACCGTAAATTGTTAGGCTGCGATCCATGACACACGTTTATTAATATCAGCTGATCGGAACCTTAACACGATGCCATCTGACGGTGAGGAGTAAAACTACGGAATGCACATGATCGTTGCGAGTTCATGTATATACGGAGGTAGGATGGATATCTTGGTACAACAAAATTTTCAGCAATGTTTTCTGCTTTTGTAATGTGCTGCTAGACTGCTTTTAACAATATATGCTTAAATACACTTAAAACTTTTTTTCCTGAATTTGACCTGCTGAAATGAGGGTGCGTTTAATATGCCAGTGCGTCTAATATACCGTCAAATACGGTATATATTAATTAATTGTTAAATGTCTCAATGTCTTGTATATATAAGCACGTAGTTAATATATAATGTATATATGTACATAAGAAAATTAATATCGGATCAAATTACTTGTTCTTAATATTATTGACTATTTATTTTGTACAGTATCCCTCCTTGTAATGGAATGACAACATAGTACGGATATGTCTGCCGGTATAAATATTAATATGCGTATGGTTGCACGTGTGTGCGTGTGTGTTGTGCAATCGTAACCACTCTTTTTTAATCATATATTGTGCAAAACTTACAAGTGTAATGTTCACAGACCTTGGATCACCACATTGCTGATAATATGCAAGAGTACATGAGCCAAAGTACTTGATTTTAACTAAGAACGACTCCTTAATGAAGGAATTAGTGCTATGATGCCCAGAAATTCTGAACTACTCTTATCTATACTATAGTGTGACCCAAAAGTCACAGAAGGTTTGCAATCTTTGATAATTCTTTTACTTTTGATCGTTTTTTTTTTCTGGGATTTTATGGACTAAGTCCTGGAAATTAATTATGGAAAAATATGACACCGCACTACGTACCCAGGCGGTAAAATTGTTCTATCAAAACCAGGGTCAATTATTCAAATCCAGAGAGCACTAAAGAAAATTGCTATCCATAAATTGTACAGTATGATGTGCAATTATGTTGAATGAGATAATCGGGTCTTATTTCTTTCAGGACGAGGATAAGAATGCTGTCAAAGTGACTGGTCAGTGGTACAGATCCATCATCGAGAACTTGTTGTGCCCGGCCATTCAAAATAGGCCCGATATATAGTTCCAACACGATGAGACAACTACTCATACTGCAAGAGAGACAATATAGTTTCTGAGGCAATATTTTGGAGTAAGAATTCTCTCTCGCTAATGTGATGACAACTGGCCATCGCGTTCTCAGGATTTGACCAACCCTGACTTGTGGGGTGCCTAAAGAAGGTTTATGCCAACAAACCAGAAATCCCGGAGCAATTGAAGGAGAATATCACTAGAGAAATTAGTGAACTGGACCCTGAAACCCATACTGATGTCATGGAAAACATTTTGAAAAGTGCACGGATGTGTGAAGCCGAAAATGGATGTCATTTGAAACATGTCATTTTTCATACGAAATGCAGAGTCATGATAAAAAAGGACTAATGAAAACTAATCTCCATTATCTCCTATATATTGAATTAACATTTCACATACCTATTTCTTTACTACCCACAAGGGGCTAAACACAGAGAGGACAAACAAGGACAGACAAACGGATTAAGTCGATTATATCGACCCCAGTGTGTAACTGGTACTTATTTAATCGACCCCGAAAGGATGAAAGGCACAGTCGACCTCGGCGGAATTTGAACTCAGAACGTAGCGGCAGACGAAATACCTATTTCTTTACTACCCACAAGGGGCTAAACACAGAGAGGATAAACAAGGACAGACAAACGGATTA
The DNA here is from genome assembly GCF_006345805.1 of Octopus sinensis. Taxonomy (NCBI): domain Eukaryota; kingdom Metazoa; phylum Mollusca; class Cephalopoda; order Octopoda; family Octopodidae; genus Octopus; species Octopus sinensis. The sequence continues at coordinate 180,596,886 of NC_042997.1, forward strand.
AGTCGATTATATCGACCCCAGTACGTAACTGGTACTTATTTAATCGACCCCGAAAGGATGAAAGGCAAAGTCGACCTCGGCGGAATTTGGAATCAGAACGCAGCGACGGACGAAATACTTCTGAGCATTTCGCCCGGCGTGCTAACGTTTCTAAAAATAGTTATTACAAAATAAATCTCCCAGTGACTTTTGGGCTATCCTGTACATCTTCCGTACAATAACAATATGGAAACTATCTAAACTGACAGGCATTGATTCTCTTGAGTTAATTTGTTCTTAGGTAGGGTATAGTGTTCAACATTCATCTATCTCGCAAAACAAGTTTCACGGTGTTTCCAACATCACCAGCAACTCTACCGTGAGCAGGTTTTACTGAATCATACTTAATATTTGACATTAGGAATATAAGCTCTGCACAATACTTAGGCAATGAATATTTCTAAAGCTTACAGTCTGGCCAATGGACTATGACGACTTTCGCCGAAGAACATATTTGTTGAGATGTAGTGGTTGGCAATTCAAGCAACAGAGGATCATATAGTCGAACAAATGCCAAGCCTATGTTTACCTTAATATTTAGGGTACGAATAAGCTATGTCGCTGTCTTTTTGTACACACAATATACAGATAACTAAAACGCCACAGATCTCAAATAATTTCATAACATTAAACTTCAAATTTTGCATCCGTCTAAATCACTAGGACAACATTTAGAATTAAATTTCTATAGAAATAACATACGGTAAAGAACTTTTCAAATGGCTAAAGAAAGACTGAAAAATGAAAGGCAAGTGATGAAATGAAAGGCACTATTGGTGGAAATTTGAAAGAAGAGAAGATTTTGTATAAAAGTTTGCAAAGTTTATTGTATTCAGAAGAGACTATTTATATTATTTTATTCAAACTTCAACTCTGATATTTTACGTCGTGACTGACAAGTCCAAGTACTACTACTACTACTACTACTACTACTACTACAAATATTAATTCTGTTACCAGAATTGTATTGGAATATTTTGTAATAATTTCAAGTGTTTCAGATTTCTATGAGGTATATATTCATGAAAGCTTGATTTATTTTCATTCTTTTAGTGAAGTTGTTTTAATGAACCAAAATAATAATCTACAATTAGGTAAACAATTATATATATATATATATCACGGAAAAAAAACGCGAAGTAGATGAAACAGGGACAACTGATGAAGGAGAATATTCTTTATGTTGCATGTCTCGTTTCTCTATTTTTTTCGTTATTCGAAAAGAAATTCGTTTTCGATGTTTTTGTTTTTATGTTTTCGTTTCTCATTGTGTCCGATATTTTGTGATGTCCTGTACCCATATGTGCATGTATATATACATATATATGTACGTATGTACATATATGTATGTATATATGCATATATTTATATATTATTTATATCTATCTATCTATATATATATATATACATTAAATTATATATATATATATATGTATATTGGCAGGGCTGGCCTGCTATATACATTAAATTATATATATATACATATATATATATATAGATATATATATATATATATATATAGATATATATATATATATATATATATATATATATATATGCATACATTTATATATACACACATGTATGTAAACAGAAGGAAACAAGACCGTGAAGATCTGCAGATTTTTACTCACACATAATAAGAATACAATCAGTGAAGTAAAGGAAAAATCTTAAAAAAAGAATTTTATCAAATATGAATCCGAAAATAGACTCAAAGATAGTTCTCAAAATGCTCGCCATTCGGGACCCGACATAACGGCACACCTTTTGGCACAATTCTGTGTCGATCTCAGGGACAAAATTTTGTGTTTCCGCTCGAAGTTGATCGACGTTACGTGGATTGCGACCATATAGTCGATCTTTTAATACTCCACAAAGAAAAGATTCGTATAGAGTGGGCTGGGCCGACCGGGCAGGCCTTTCAATAGGCCCTCTTCGTCCAATCCACGCGCCAGGAAAATTGTCATCCTACTACTGGCACACTAGCAATGTATAATATGGCGACGCCTCATCTTGCTGGAAGTAAGCGTTACTTGCCTGCTCTGCCACTTGTGGCCAGAACCAGTTTTGAAAAAAATATTAAGGTATGAACTTCCGGTGACGGTAGCATCAAAAAATTATGGTTCAATAATGCCCTATGACGAAATAGCATACCATACGCTTAGACCAGGCAAATTCACCGACTTCTTGAATGTGTGGTGAAGATTTTCGGAATTTCAGTGCACGCAGTTATGTTTGTTAATTTGTCCGTTGAGTTTGAAAACCGTCTCATCAGACCTCAAAATTTAATCGACGAACGTTGGATCATCTTCAAACATGCGTTGAAAAATTTCGCATGCTTCAAGACACCGATCAGGATCGTTGTCATTGAGTTCTTGTATGAGACGTGTATGGTACGTTTTTTTTTTTTTTTCTGAAGTTCAAACAAAGTTTTGCAAACAGTTGAGAAACTCACATGAAAATTTGAATAGTTGGCAAGTTGACTTTTAATTCGGCGAGTAGATGTCTGGGTGTTTTGGTTAATCTCTTTCATAACTGCAGTCCGCCAATCTTCTTGCTTCAACTGCATTATTCGTCGCATAGTAGTCTTTCACAATATTAACACCCTCTTGTAAGGTAAATCGTACAGCCATTTCCCAACAGCAAAACGACTTATTGAGTGCAACATATAAATTTTGAAAATAATGTGCTCACCTCTGACTGCAGATCTATTTAAACAGTGTTCCAAGCAATTTCTTTCTCTCCTATTGAGCTTTGAGTTATTGATCCAAAGAGTGATGTCTTGCGTTACTTTGCAAACACTCTGTATATATATATATATATATATATATATATATATATATATATATATATATATATATATATACTCTTTACTCTCTTTTACTCTTTTACTTGTTTCAGTCATTTGACTGCGGCCATGCTGGAGCACCGCCTTTAATCGAGCAACTCGACCCTAGGACTTATTCTCTGTAAGCCCAGTACTTATTCTATCGGTCTCTTTTTGCCGAACCGCTAAGTGACGGGGACATAAACACACCAGCATCGGTTTTCAAGCAATGCTAGGGGGACAAACACAAACATACACGCACACACACATATACATATATATACATATATACGACAGGCTTCTTTCAGTTTCCGTCTACCAAATCCACTCACAAGGCTTTGGTCGGCCCGAGGCTATAGTAGAAGACACTTGCCCAAGGTGCCACGCAGTGGGACTGAACCCGGAACCATGTGGTTGATAAACAAGCTACTTACCACACAGCCACTCCTGCGCCTATATATATAATAAACAATTAAAATTCGGCTGAATTAGCTACTTAAGTTGAGGCACCAAGTCAGTCGAACATTATCGTACAGCTCGAAGTAAATAATAACAAGGATGTCAAGGTATTAGTGCATTACGGCCGTTTCGGGCGGCTCCATTTAATCAATCAAGGCAAGCATTACATCAATTTGAAATATGCGGCCTTCCTCGGATGGTCTTCAACATACAGGATTCTTCATTATAATTATTTAGCAGATTTTTCATCAGAACTAGACAATAAAAGAATTACATACCTGTTGCTATTATCTTAGCAGAATGAACTTAGGGAGAAAATATCTTAACAATAATTTGGTGGGCAGAAGAGAATAACAATGGGGGTAAAGAGATGGTATATTTATCTTTCTCCTCATGATAATCAAAAGATCTAATGCAGCTAGTAGTCTACATCCAGTAAGAATTAAAACCACTGGGAATTGACAGTTAAGTTCTAGCTACTGATGATAAATTAACTGTTAGCAGATAATCTTTCCTACCCCTGATATACTATGGTTATAAATTCGCTATGACTCCATGAAGGAACATGTCTTAGAATATGTCAATTGGATAGTGGTATATGCCCAGAAATAGGGAGGGTAGGTCTGACATATTTTATTACTATCAGTTAAAAGGGGCCTAAATAAGAAACAAAAGAAGTCACAGTGAGATCTAAGTGGGCATTAAGGACACAGAGAGAAAACGTATATCCAAATTTAGCAAAATTTCTATATTACTATATTGTGAATAATAAATAATAAAGTTTCAAAATTTAGAAAGAGATATAAGGACTAAGTAAGAGAAGAAGGATATATAAACTAATTTAGGCACTAAAAAGTTGAATACTTTTATATTAAATAGAAATCTAATAATGCTTCATCCTAGCAAACTATTGAAGTGGTCATGATAAAACCATTCAAAAATGAACCCATAATTAAATTCAGATTGCATCTGAGAAAGAGTTATACGTTTTCTATTGATTGAAAAGCAAAGATTAAAGGTAAGAAGTGAGATAATTAGTTCTATAACGCATACGTTTATTTTTAAAGTCTTGGGAAAATATAATCATATAAAAAATTTCTAACATTATGAAAAAATCTTAAATGATGTAAGAATATAAGGTATAAAAATATCACACGCACACACACACACACACACCACACACACACACACACACACACACACACATATATATATATATATATATATATATATATATATTATATAACTATACCTGCTTAATGTTGACTGTAGTGAAAAGTGTACTTAATAACGTAGTAGAGATAAGATATATATTTTCATATGATCAGAATCAATATCTTGCTGTACTGAGTTTCGGCTGGGGTACAGAGTGTTATCGGACAAGTTATAACTGAATTCACGGTGCACCCACACGCGAAAGACAAAGGTAGCAAAAGACTGACTCGGCCAAAACAATACAGATAGACAGATAGATAGATAGATAGATAGATAGATAGATAGATAGATAGATAGATAGATAGATAGATAGATAGATATGTTTCTTTATTAGCCACACAGGGCTGCACACAGATAGAACAAATTACAAGGTAGAGCTTTTCTTTTGAAGGTTTAAAAAAAAAAGGAAGGGGGGAGTTTCGATCAAAAGGGATCGTAAAAGGAGAGAAAGAGGACAAAAAAAAAGGGGAGTTAAAAAAAAAGGGGGAGAGGAAAAAAAAATTGATCAATAGGGATCGTTATTACAGAAATGTCAATATGAAGTGTAAAGGGGAGGACAGGTGAGGTTTACCCGTGGAAAGAAAAGCCTACGGAAAAGACCACGGTAACCTCGGTCAATGGAGTCACATGTTATATTTCTTTTTTTTTTTTTTTGCGAATAAGCAACTCTCTGTGTTCAATTTCTGGGTTCATAGGATCATGCTCAAGGTGGCTTAGTCATTCATACGTGCCATTCTTGCTACATTCACCCATCTTTTTTTAAAACATTCGCTAGACAAAACTTGCCTCTCTACTCTCACTTTCCTTTTCAAGTGGTACTTGAAGAAGTTGATGAGAGATTGACCAGAGAGGAAAGTGTTTGTCTCCAATCCTTTTAGACGCGTCCACCAGATACATTCTTTCGCCATAGATAGATAGATAGATAGATAGATAGATAGATAGATAGATAGATAGATAGATAGATAGATAGATAGATAGATAGATAGATAAATTGATAGATAGATTGATTGATTGATTGATTCATAGATAGATAGATAGATAGATAGATAGATAGTTAGATAGATAGTAGTGGCGTATGATATATAATCTTAATATACGATGTATTTCCAAACACTTTAAATAAAATTATCACTACCGTACACAAAATGCTATTTTAGTTCGTTCTTTTCTTTCTGTTCTGCATTTCTCCTCGGAAAATGTCATAACTTCGTGGAAAATGGAATTTTTCGATAATATTGTGTAAACTTATTTAGAAATCTGGATATAGTTTATATAGTTTCAGAAGTATCTGTTTAAGAGTAATACTGTATTGATTTCCATGAGACGTATTTTTATGAACAACTTATTCGAATTTTTTTAGGAAGTGTGTGTGATTTGATGATACTGAAAAGAGATAACAACTTAAATTGTATTCGACAATCTGCCATATTTCCGGTCGCAGAGATTGTGCTGAACCGAGTCTAGAAAAATAAATCAAAAAACTAAAAGAGGCATCAGAGGCTGCCTAGTGGGATGGAGACAAGTACATCGTGTTTATGAAGCGATCTTAACCATTCGCTGAGCCTGCGTACACCTAATATAAAAATAAACTTACAACAGCCGCGTTTTAAATAATAAAAGATACACTCATACCTGCATAGATAAATACCTACATGCAAATAGATAGATCGATAGATAGGTGGGAAGATAAATAAATAGATAAATATGAATATATATATATATATATATATATATATATATCTATATATATATATATAATATATATATATATACATGTATATACATACATATATACTTATATATATATTATATATATATATATATATATATATATATATACACACACATATATATATATATATATATATATATAATTTCATCCATACATATATATATCCAACCATATATCTATGTGTGCGTGTGTGTGCATTCGTTGGAAGAGAGAGAAATGTGTAAGGCAAAAACAAAATCGATGAATCATAAACAATGGCTGCATTTATACCATTAGAATTTCCATATGAGGTATATCCAAGCACATTGAACAAAATAACTCAAAAGATATTTGTTTTGTTTTACTCATAGATTCATAGATTCTTTTTTGCTTTCTCAATTCTCATTTTATAAAAAACTGAAATATCATAATGGAAAAGAAAATTGCTGAAAATTCTATGGTAAATAACTTTAGAAATCTGACAATATATTGTTTAAGATTGTTTTGCTTATTTGATAAATACAAAATTTAATAAAACAAACCTTGTGCTGATGTTTTTATAAATTCAACCATAAACCGTAAACAGATATAATTACGTGGATAGACGAAAATCATGAGTCTTTCACCCACTCTTTCTATGCACAAATACAGATATTATTTTAAAACATTTTCTTATATGGATAAGCATAATTCTATGTGTGAAGATATGCACACAATATAAAAACAAAGTATAACCCACACAAAATACGAATAACATAGAACTCAGAGATATACTAGCAAGGTACTACGTATTAGAATTACCAGCACTCTTCCATCTGGTAAAGTTCCCTTGCGATAGTCGTACATAGTGACAAGAACTTTAAAATCTGGTCTTGATAATCAAGATATCTCATTTGAGATGCAATGACATTACACGAAACTATACGTATGTGTATCATTAAGAATGTTTTAATCAATATTTGTCAAATTGTCAAATAATATTTAATACAAAAACGAATTTTTAATTTTTGATGATTTCCAAAACCACTCATATGCACGTAAATTGTCACCGGTTTACGTAAATTTACTTTTAATTGCTCCTCATTCAACACTTTTTTGCAAAATAAATTGCCAAACACAAAATATGAAGCTAAATTTCACTCTGTAGATTCGTTCTGTATTCCAAAGAATTTTATAAATACTTGTAAAATTTTCAGCAAGCAGATCATCACGCTACAGGAATACAGTGGTGAAAGAATCGTTCAGAAAATCAACTTGAGATGTTGGGAGTGGACATTGAGTTGATCATAAATGTGTCAAGAGGATTTAGTAATTTTGAAATGAAAAAATCGGTTGTCCTTACCAGTTCTTCGTTAACTCACTAGCGACAGAGACTATCATAACATGAATATTCAAAATGAACAGATGAAAAACTATAATATTGCACAATTTCTAAGGTGGGATGTAAGAAGTGTGTGAAGAGATGTATAACTTTAAGATTTTTTTGCAATATAAATGAGTTTATACAACTCCATTACTCTTGTTATATGAGCACCCACACATGCGCCCCCAATTACGCTTCAAAACATCCACTTGTGTGGATAAGGAATTTACATGATGGTGAGGAATCTATCCTTATAATCAAACTTTATATCGTATTGATTTTACTCTTTTAATTTAAGGACATATTTTGATAAATATTCGTACATTTCGATTTTCTTCGTTGGTATTTTAAAATGTTAGGAATACCTCGGATAACATATACCTTCAGATATTCACAGCACTTAATTGTTATTAATCATAAAATAGATTATAGCTCTATTCCTGACGTTTAACATGAAGAGGTATTTTGCGTCTTGAATTTCGAGTCTGTCTAGACACGTTTTGTGTACGATTAGTAGATCAATCGGGTTCATTTCCTTTGGTGAGTAGAATTTATTTTCAAGGCGTTACATGCATTTACATTCCTACATTTTAACCACATCGAATTGTTGGGAGTAAATATAGTATTTGTCATTGGTGCTAAATTAAAATTGATTTTCTTGCTCTAAGTTCGATATTTTATGTCCGGCTTTTGATGTTAGATAAGATGATTGTTCGGCAAGTAGCACCTCAGTCTTTTTTATAATATTCGATGAAGCTCTGACGTTTCTCATATTACTGAACAAGGCCATGTGGATCAGGGAAAAAGGCACACAGCAAAATCTGTTCGTACTTATACCACCTCTTTGGAATGTTTTAGATGCGTATTCTTTTTAACTTGGAAAAATACACATTTCCTTCAGTATTAAATGAGAACTTCAATTGTAGGAATCGCAACAAAGGTATTTCTGAAGCTATAACTATTTTTCGCCTGGCTGTAGTTGAGAAGGGTGATTAAAAAAGTATGAGCTGAAACTGGTTGCTAAAATATAAAAACAAATTTTTCCATTCGTTAATTATTCCATTTTTACAGGAAACCCACTTAAAATGAGCGAGTGCAGATTGTAAATATAGAAAAGTGCATAAGACTCAAGAGAGTTTTAAAACTGGCGATGCATAGTTTCCCATTCATAATGTTAAGTGGACGAGATTTAAACTAGCGGAATATATATATATATATATATATATATATATATATATATATATATATATATATATACATATATATGTATGCACACATACACACACACACACAACGTATATGGTAGGACATAGTGAGGCGAAGAAAGAAAGGAAGAAAGAAAGAAAATGATGAAGAGTGGGATTTAGAAATGGGGAACACGGATGACAGAATGTTCTTGCTTTAATTAAATATTGTTTTTTTAATATTTTCTAATGAGGTTTCTCTTATTAAAATAGAATTGTAATTTCTAATAATGGATTCCCTAGGTTCGCAGTATATCGACGTTTCTTAGACTTTACAAATTATTTTACCACTCATTTCTTAGATTGCAATTATTTTTTACTTTCATTATGGAAAATTGAAAATAAATAATCTGGTAGCTATCGGATACTACAGGTAATGTATTTCCCTATACAACACTTGTTGTATAGAGACAAAGACAGACAGACAGATAGACCTGGGCCAAATACACACATGTTTCTTAGTCTTGCTGTCTCTCCCTCTTTCTCTATTGATCTCTCTCTCTCTCTCTCTCTCTCTCTCTCTCTCTCTCTCGTCTCTCTCTCTCTCTCTCTCTCTCTCTCTCTCTCTCGCTGGCGTTGTTATTTGACGTTGTTGAAATGCTGATCACTATAATAAAAAACCTTGGTCTTTCACCTACTAAGCCAATAAAAACTGGAGACAAAATTCTGTACCAAAAACAAGACGTGCGCGCGTACACAGACACACACACAGAAGTCTGTGCGCGTGTATGTATGTGCGTGTATCTATCTATGTACAGAGGGGTATAAAAATATATACCGTTAGTGTTTTATGTGTTGTATTTTAGAATCACAGCAAAGTGTTGTAATGATTCTAAAGTACAAGCTGTAAGGTACTATGTTTGATTTTTGCAGGCAATTATGGTACGTAGACCATGAATTTTGATTGAAGAGATGGGGCCGCGAAGCAAAAAGTTGCATGGGGGCTCTTTAAAAGACATCCGACGGCCCTAAGCCCACCTTCACTGCACATACTGAAAAATACGCACAACTAACAAAGCGTGGCATTGAATATACTTATATTTTTCTATGCCATTGATACATGAAGGCAGCGATTTTTTGCTTAGCGCAAAGAATGAACAACTTTAACGGCATAATTTCACTCACAAAACCGAGTGCTGGTGGATAAGGAGAAGGCAATGAAGATGATGTCTTATAAGTCACTAGCCAATATATTAATTTCTACGTTGAGTATATACGGACAATAAAAATGTAGTGCCGGTTTCTTGCAGTAAACATATCCAATTTTCATGTCATTTCCAGTCCGAGGATAGCATGTAGATCATAAAATCTTTCTGTTAGTTTACTCTGGCGCATGAAGTTTACTCTGTTAGTTTATTCTGGGTATCAGCGCATGAAGAAAATGTATGATCTACAAATTGCATAGAGATCCAACTATATGCAATATATTACAATATAGCAAATATTAGAGAGTCTTCAAATGGCTTTCAATAGGGAAGTAAGCTTTTAACTCCTCAGTTATGATAAAGAGGATCATAATATGGAGATGTTTTCATTAAAAGTGCACACCTGCATGATGATCTGGAGACGTTTGCATTAGGGTTAAGTCCTGTTTGGCGTGTGAAAAATCGTTTTAGAGTAACGACCCTATCGTCAGTTTACGCTTGATCGTTTGAAGAACCATATAGTATATGCACGCACATTTTGTTACGTGTGCCTAGCTGAGCATGTTTAGGGCGACACATTACAAGTCAAGAACTACCTTAAACGGTATAACATTTGAGTTATTTCAAAGTGATAAAATCTTATTTGCAACGTACTGCTTGAGAGCAAGAAGCTACAAATAAATTGCAATCGAATGGCTGAAAGAGCCATATCATCCGTAATTCCATATGTTCTTCTTTAAAGCGATTGTATATAATAAGTCACGAACGAGCTTTATCACAATGTTACACAACTGTTTGAATATTTGTTTTTATTATTATTTTTATTATTATTGTCTCCTGCATCAAAAATAATGAAAATATCTCTCCACTCATTGTTAGTTATTTTCATTCTATAGGTAGCATGTATATACGTACATATATAACTTATACACACACACACACACACACACATATATATATATATATATATATTATATATATATATATATTATATATATATATATACAAATTAAGGACTGAACACGAAAAGTGGACAGTCAACATGCTAGATATAGACGTCAAATCGCCATTCTCCACAAAGAGTATGTTCTCAAATAAATTATTTTATTTCGTATATTTTCATTTGTCTTGTTTAATGCTTTGGTTTTGTGCTGAGTTTTATTTGAGAACATACTTATGTGGAGAATGGCGATTTGACGTCTATATTTAGCATGTTGACTGTCCACTTTTCGTGTTCAGTCCTTAATTTGTATGTAAAATATTTTAATCTTCGGATTCTTTTTAATATGCTAGACCACTGGTTTTAATTGACTAATATCAATTTCTACCCTATATATATATATATATATATATATATATATATATATATATATATATTATATATTATTTAGAGCTTGTTAATGTTAACAATAACTCCCAATAATATACAGATCGAAAGATGTAGTGCTTGTTCTGAGTTATATTCAAAATAATTATATATTCACGGAGGCAACACAAGCGGAGTCTAAAAGAACATATAAATATATATTTTCTTCATAACATTTTTATTATTATTTTTATTTCCATTTTATAAAGAATATACATATTTATATAAGTTTAGAATGTGTATTTTAATTATGTTCTTTTAGACACCTCATGTGTTGCCTCCATATAAATAATATTATTTCGTATATACGTATAGGTATAGATATATATGTGTGTGTGTGTATGTGTGTGTGCGTGCGTGTGTGTGTGTTGTGTGTGTGTGTGTGTGTGTGTGTGTGTGTGTGTGTGTGTGTGTGTGCAGTGAGATTTCTCAATTAGTTCTATGCCGATTCATAATACAAACTTAAATGTCATTTAATCATTGCTTAATTGCATGTGCATATCAAAATGAGATATATATATGTACATAGGTGCATGCATGTTTGTGACATTTTATGTATCTCACTCAGAGGACCTCGGGAACATTGCTAAGTTCATATAGGTCTATATAGTAATAAAAAGCACTTGCCAAAGAGATAAACATTTCATGTTCATATGGAAAGTTGAAGCATTGCCTAGAGTTCATTATTGATTGCAGGTTTCAACCAGTCCACTTCTAGTTTACGAGTGGCTGATGATTTAAAAGTTTGACGTAATATCTAAATATTTCAGACTGAATGTGTCTATTTCCCTCCGTTTGTTAAATTTACATAAGCATAAAATCAAAGCGCCAACTCCACAGGTCGGATTTTACCGTTCTGCATTTTTACTCAGATATCCGAAACTAGCCAGAACTTCATATGAACTTATCATAATTCAACTTACCTCATGGAATTCGTACATATTCCAGAAACATTTAAACAGCTTCTTTATCGATGCAGGTACAAAATCACTAGAGCCCTGAAATAAGTAACTTCCATTCTGTTCGGCTTTCTACATTATTTTTGACATTTTGACAAATTTTTTCAAAGCCGGCCTGATAAGCTTTGTTTGAACATTTCTGCTTAACGCAAGCTTTTATACTATCAAATCCCATTGATTATATATTTTTAATCTTACACTTTCCTCCTGGATTCAGTAGTCGTGATCCTGTGGTTACGCTGAAACAAAGCCATCAAGGACTTTTGTTAATTATATGGTATCTTTTAATCCATCCAACCAATGGCTTCTATCTTTTATGAATCGCCATGATAGATCACTAGCCACTACAAACATTTTTCTCTCCTTGTTTCTTTCTCTGTTCCTTTATGTGGAAAAGCGTAGGTTCGAAACGTTAAAGACTTTTTCAATTCCCGATCGTTATACTAAAACATCTGTTTGTTTTCTACTCCATCTGTCTTCGTCTTTTGTTTTTTGTGAATTCTCACTATATGTTTATATATATATATATATATATATATATATATATATATAACATACATATGTATACATATATATATATACATACATATATATATATATTTATGTTTGCATGTATATATGTATGCATATATATGCATGCATATATGTATGTGTGTGTGTGTTCGAGAGTGTGTGTATATTTATACGGCCTAAGTTCGTGTAAGGTGTGATTATCTATATCACATTCTATTCAAAACATGTTGGTCAACCTAACATATTAAAATACAATCATTTAAGCCACCATGTTCAGAGACTGAACCATGAGAGACGTGATTTCAATGAAAACCTCGTAACTACACGGCGACTCATTTTAAACAATTCATATGGGAAAGTTAGCAGAACATTTAATTGCATTGGAATAAATGCTTTACAATATTAAACTTGTGTGACTGTGCTCTATGTATATTCTATGCCGTTTCATCCCAGCGTCTAAGTGCTTTCGGCTCGTTTTGTCAAATTAAGCATAAAGAACTTAATAGAGTAGATCCATATACTGTAAATATTACATGTTTTTGAAGTATGGATTTGTTTACCAAAATAAAAAGAATTAATACTTCAAAAAATTGCCTAAATTTTACGGTTTGTTATTACGTGGACAGTAAACACGAGAAGAGGTTAAATGCTGAAGTACAATTGGGAGAAAAAAAACCACGTCTTTACTCCGCTCCCCTGCACGTAATTCATTTGCATTCGCAATAGAGCACTGATACACGATTAATTTGTTCACTATTATAAAGCTGAAATTTATGGAAGCTTACCGGTTTATTTGTAAAGTGGAAGGCTTTCCAACGCATTAGTGATTGTCTGTAAAAATACTTCACAAAAAAAAAAAAATTATGTGGACTTCAAGGACTTAAATCACATTTACAAATGAATTATTGCGATGCTTAAAGGTCGTTTACACGAAGTACACCCGAGAGATATCCAAAACCTGATCACTATCATGTATTATTATATCATAATGTATCGATGAAAGTCGATTTTAATAATAAATGCACCCGTCATTACGCATCAAGAATTAAGATTACAAATTTGTGCATGAAATCGTTATAACAAGCTTCAGGACCAGTAATAACTGAATGAGGTTGATTTGTATAGAATGAAACAGATAACGATGATGATGATGATGAGAATGCTGCTTTTTATTCATTTTGGGTGTCGACCCGAGATAAATACCAGTGTCCTTTATACTTATGTTTATGCATGAGTTCATTTTTCACATGCCTGTCTGTTGATGAGAGGTCTTAACAGTGAATTATAGGTGGGGAAATTACTATAATGACAAGGGCACGGAATTTGCCAGAGGAATAAATTAATCTTTTTAAAGCTTGTGCATTTTACTACTACTACTACTACTACTACCAGCACCACCACCGCCGCCACCACCACCGCCACCTCCACTACTGCCGCCTCTGCCGCCGAACCACCTCACTGCCGCCGCCGCCACTACTACTAATACAAGTACTACTACTATCACCACCATCACTCTTTTTATTGTGTTCATATTGTTTCTCACTACTAGTTACCACGAATTTGCACTCTGGCATCTCAGATTATAATTCTTCGTTGCATCCAATAAACATAATTTCTCTTACTTGACCGCCGTTTGTTCTCAAAATTTTTGTCACTTGATCCAAGGCATTACTACCACTGCAACTACTGCTGCTACTGCTGTTGCTGCTACTATCGCCTCGTCTACTCCATTCCTCCACCGCTGCTTCTTCTGAAGCGTATCGATACCAAATCCTGCCTAAGCAAACTTTGTCATTCATCCCTCTGGGATTAAGAAGTTAAAATCAATTACTAGTGTTGATTTAATTGAATAATCCTTATTCGAAACTTACTGGTATCGTGATTTAATTAGAAGCAATTAATAAAAGTGGTAGACTGACAGAATATCATGAGCGTCGGAAAATTGCTTTGCATTATATGTTCCAGTTCTATATATTTTGAATTCAAACCCCATAGTAGTCAACTTTGCTATTCGTCTGTCCGAGGCCTTCCACACTCAATTTTCAGGCCTTATATCTGTCAAAAATTGTTGAAAGATATGAACTGGAAAACATCTTGCTCGAACAAAATGCTTGTCAGTATTTCTACTGATTTTTTTTTTTTTATTTCTAAGTTAAAATCCTGTCGACGTCAAATTTAATCTTTAACTTTACAGAGCCCAGTCAAGTACTAGATTTTATAGTATCTTCTAAATTATTTCCACTTAAAACTGCTGGAATTGTGTTTAAATCATAAACAATTATATAAGGCCGGATCGTTAAGGAGTCGGAAAATTTTTCAACGTTTATTTTAGCTAGGGAGGTGAGCTGGCAAAATTGTTTGCACGCCAAGCAAAGTGCTTCGCGGCATTTCGTTCGCCTTTGTGTTATGAATTCAAATTTCGCCCAAGTCGACCTAGCATTTCATCCTTTCGGGGTATCACTTGTATAAAAATTAGAAACCAATGTTTGTTCTAGCTAGAGCGGTGAGCTGATGAAATCGTTAGCACGCTAGGCAAAACGCTAAGCGGCATATCGTCTGTATTCAATTCTGAGTTCAAATTCCGCCGAGGTCTACGTTGCCTTTTACCCTTACGGAGTCGATAAAGTAAGTACCAGTGGAGCACCGGGGTCCAGGAAATCGACTTAACCCCTACCACACACACACACACACACACACACACACAAAATTACTGGCCTTGTACCAAAATTTGTAACCAATATTTGCTCTGGCCCTTTACATTCTCAAATCAAATATAGTTGAGCTCACTATGCTTTACATTCCGCTACAGTTGATATCAAAAGTACTGAAGAGGGGACCTGTCCAAAATTTAAGGCCCTAAACTCTGGGGTTCAAATTTACAACCAGAGCTCCTCTCCCGAAAATTGTTAGCTCAGTATCTAATTTTATCTTGCTGTTCAGGCATTTGTTATTTATAAGGATCATGAGTTATTTTGTTGTTGCTTCAGTAGTTTTATTTAACAGAGGGGTTTCCATTGCAAAATTACTTTATGTATAGGGAACATGAAATATTATCATCAGTAAGAACTAAGTTTGCAATGTTTAGCAGTGTTATTTTGTGTGTTCTGTATATCTGAAATTCCTAGGTTATATTCCATTTAATCAGTTTTACAAGGGAATTATATTTCTGCATACCGTGCATTTATTATGTTTATCATTATTTCAAGGTCACTGTAGTTTGATAGTTTCTGTATTTCGCTTAGAAATATATTATTGTTTGTTGGAGTAAATGCATCAACAACGAAGTATGTATCTTTTGTGATCTTAAGACAATTCGCTTTATGCATTAGGCTTTGAAGTGTCTGTGTATACGGATTGGATGCCCGAAATTATGGTTAAGTTTTCGTTCACTGAGGTTTATGTCATGTGCGTACCACCAATTCTTGATGGATATTTTGTTGTATATTCTCAGTCAAACTTGACTGGACAGACCAATGATGAAAGGTATCCTAATCAAGATGAACAAGTTTTTAAAGCTATGTAGAACTGCATTATCTTGAAGTGATGTACCACGTCATTTGTATACCACTCAGGTTTGAGTGTTTGGCAACTGTTTATGCCACACACGAGCAACTACGTACTAAAATGTCCTCTAATGAGTATTTGACATCCCTCTGTATTTAAGCTTTAACTCACTATATGTTCTCTTTTAGCAACAAGAGTGCAGCACAAAATATGATCAGTTGTTTCTATACACCCTCCACCTAATATGCGGTTTCATTATTCTATTGTGCTTTACTATGTTTCTAGTATTTGATAAGAAGGATTTATTTTAGTGCTGCATTACGCGCTTTCGAAACGTTTATTATTTTTTTTAGGTTTGAATACTTATGTAGAGTAATGTTGATATACCGTTTATCTAGCTATAATCTTTGTTCAATATTGTGTAATCGCTCAAGGTGATGAGCTGCCAAAATCGTTAGCAAGACGAGCAAAAATGCTCAGCAGCATTTCGTCTGTCTTAACGTTCTGTGTTCAAATTCCAGCGAGGTCATCTTTGCCTTTCATCCTTTCTAAGTTGATGAAATAAGTATATGCTGAACACTGGAATCAATGTAATCGATTTACCCCTTAAACTGAAATCACTGGCCTTGTGCGAAAATTTAAAACCAACATTTTGTAATCGTTTGAAGCAGTAAGGTGTCAGAATCGTTAGCACGCCGCAAAAATCACTTAGCGACCTCTCGTCCGTATTTACGTTCTGAGTTCAAATTCCGCCGAGGTCAGCTCTGCCTTTCATCATTTCGGGGTCGATAAAATAATTACCAGTTTATTACTGGTATCTATGTAATCGATTTACGCCTTCCTCCGATATTGCTGCCCTTATGCAAAATGCGAAACCAATATTCTGTAATCGCTCATTCATTTCAGGTTGTAATATATTGTTTTTTGTCTTTTTCTTAAGTATTACTCTTTCCTATTTACACCTACTTACCCCTGTCTCGCTGTCTCAGCATCATAATTTGTCAAGTTACTTGAAAGCAATAGTTTTTATGTAGCAGTTCCCCATTTAATATAGAAAGTACTAAGCCACGCATCTCGAATTTGTCTTTACTAATGTGTAGTTTCACGTGTAAACATGGATGCTGACATTAGATGGACGTTTACTGATCCTGTACGTGCTTTGCCAATTTCAGAGAAAGGGGTCACACAGGGAAGATAAAATGACGGTCTTATACAAAGTGCTTTATAAACCATTATGTACTGCTAAAAAGACAAGATAAACATGGATTTGCAACAATTATTTCTGAATCGTGATACTTTGTTGGTTTGTAGCAGACGTTTTATGTTTGCAAGAACGTATTGTGTTGAAAGAGATTCTGAAAATTCTATTTCATCCACACAAACTCAAACGAAACTCAATTTATTGACAAAGAAAATTTTAATATAGTAAAAGATTGATAGCATATTTTATTGGAAGGAAAACTTGCACCCAGTTCTAATCTGCAAATTTGGCCTACAGCAGAGAAACAGCTGGAAATAAATCATATTCAGTTGCCGTTCTGATTGACGCTACATATATTTTTAATTGTAGCAGATGGGTATTCAAAATGACCAGAAGTTTCCTAAATGCAAAAGCAAAAACAATATCATATATTATCAAACTTTTTGCACCCACGACGCATCGTACACAACTTGCATCATCGAATTATTTAATTTTCTTCACGAAATGTAATTATGGTAAACATGTTGCAATACATATATATATATATATATATATGAGTAAGAAAGTAATTCCTGCTAACATTACAAAAAGTTGTACAGGTAGTTTCGAGATGCGGGAAAGAATGAAGAATATTTTAATATCCTGTGAAGTTTAGTCACGACAGAAACAGTGAAAAAAGATACACCATTATAATACAAATGCTAATTACCCCTAGAATTACTGTGGGGCACTTTAGAGATACACCTAACAACCGTTAGGATAAATTTAGGCACAATTCATGTTCACAAATACGAAACAACCTCAAACATACACAAGACATGACAAAAGATTTTACGGTAAATCTCAGGTTCACAAATATCACTCGGAGAACTCGCTCAACCCGAATATACAACCAAGCAAAAATTATGTTGAATGCATGTAGCTGATTAAAGATTAAAGATCACATTTTTAAAGAATGACAGTTTCATTTCAGTTTTATTTGATTGTATTGAATATTTAGTGTGCTTCCAACTTATCATTTCATTTAAGTCACATGACATTGTTTACATATACCGTAAATTTTTGTAAAAGGTAATTTCTAAACTTCCATTAAGTACCGATTGATATATTTGTTTTTATCTGTTGCTTTTGTCTGCTGAATTGACTATTCTTTATAAACATAACAATTGTGCATTAGCAATATTGCTCTTGGTGGGGGTCTTAAAATGAATGTAAAAGGGGTATATCAGCGTGTAGCAAAATATATACTAACACTACACTACGACATCAGGTGCTGTGTACTTTACAAACTATTAGTCCTCTTAGAAATATAAAATCACAAACACACACGAACATATGCACATGTACTCATCCTAAGGCTTTTATCATTCGTTCCTATGAAATAAAATGAATGCATTGTAAATGTATCAGACAACCGAATATTTTTGTTTAGATATACCGTGAATTTACTTGGCACTAGAACATGGTTACATACATTTATATTGATTTTCATAAGTATGAAATGCAACGAAAGCTGTACCAGAAGTTTGAATATATAATGTTAACAAATGGGATTACAGAAATTTAGGATATTTCCTGCATTTCCTGCCACCTGTATTAGACAGATTTCAAATGCCCCCCCACACACACACACACTAACTAATGGTAAGACGCGTGAAGACAAAATTTTAAAAGCACCACCATCAGCTAACAAATGATTTATTCATTTGGAATATTTTTCTTAATATTCTGCCATTAATATTCTTTAGCTATGACTAGAATTCAACTCTCAGGCTTGATACTGAATTATTATGTTACATCGTACAGTAAGAACACGGTTTAAGGACACTCTTTCAGCAGTTGTTTCAATTTCTGTAGCTGGAGGAGAATGTAAAATATAAATTTCAGTTTTTTTCGCTTACAACTAAACATATTTCTTTTAAAAAGCGTCTATCAGTCCTGGAAACATTTGCTGTTTAACCTTTTTCGTTCTTCCATACATCTATAATGAATCAAGCTATTGTTTTCTTTCGATCTCAGTAATCAACCAGTATTTTGCAGTTTCCGAAAGGATCAGATACAAAACCGAAGTATACTGCAATACAAACATATATACATATTTCAAAGAACCAGCCTTGTCACATTCTGTGACACGTTGAATCTCCCTGAGAACTACGTTACGGGTGCACGTGTCTGTAGAGTGCTCAGCCAGCCACTTGCACGTTAATTTCACGAGCAAGCTGTTCCGTTGATTGTATCAGCTGGGACCCTTGTCGTTCTAACCGACGGAGTGCTCCTATATATATATATATATAAAATTATAATTTAGGGTAACTAAGAGATACCTCTCCGCTAATATTAGCAACAAAGACCTGACTCTAAAACCACATTAAATATTCATACAGCACCAGGAGAGAAGACAAAAAGACAAAGCAAACTAGCAAAACAATTACTGGCTAATTCCAGATCCCGGATTTCTGACTTTGCATAAGAAATGCTTTGCCTCATAAGCACATAAATACAAATATATATATAACATACGAATTCTTACATATACGAACGTATGCATACATATATATGCACGTATGCACACGACCAGTTTAAATTGCCCATTTATACAAATATATATAAATTTATATATATATAAGCCACTTCATAGATATACTCTTCAAACCTTTATGCCCACAGATACCAAGCTACATAAGGGATGACATAGACTTCCTCACACACATTCCAAATACAGTCCCGAAAAACACCATACTTGCAAGCTTTGATGTCACAAATCTATACACAAACATACCACACACCCTAGGTCTAGAAGCTATAAAACAATCAATAGAAAAATACAGAGAACTTATAGACGAACGCTTCAAGACAAACTTTATCACCCAAGCCACCCAACTAATACTCGAAGAAAACACATTCTCATTCAACAACAAGACATACCGACAGATAAAAGGCACAGCTACGGGTACAAAATTCGCACCTTCATATGCCAACCTGGTGATGGGTTTCCTGGAGAAAAAACTATATGATGAAATAAGGAAATTCTTCGAACACGACTTCAGAGAAGACATCAAGAAAAAGTGGAAACGCTACCTCGATGACTGCTTCATCTTTTGGAACAGATCAGAAGAGGACCTACAAACATTCCACAACATCCTCAATACGCTGCACCCATCTATCAATTTCCCTTCCTAGACATCAACATCAAAATACACAACTCCATCATCACAACAGACATCCACTACAAAAAAACTGAGACACATCAATACTTAAATTTCCACTCCTGCCACCCATCCCACACAAAAAGAAACATCCCATATAGTATGGCACGACGAATATGTAGCATAGTAACTGATTCACAAATACGACTAATAAGACTAGATGAACTCAAAAACTTCCTTCTAGAGCAAAAATACCCCCTTAAACTAATAGAAAATGGAATCACAAGAGCATTAAAACTAGACATCGCACAACTCAGGACACCCAAAACAAAAAACAAAGAAAACACT
This sequence comes from Octopus sinensis, assembly GCF_006345805.1. Lineage (NCBI taxonomy): Eukaryota > Metazoa > Mollusca > Cephalopoda > Octopoda > Octopodidae > Octopus > Octopus sinensis. The sequence goes on from NC_042997.1 coordinate 180,617,929, forward strand.
ATCCCTTTTATAAACACACACAACCCTGGAGTTACCAACATCTTCCAAACCATACATTCAAACCTACCAATAGCCTTACAAAGCCCCAAAATGAAAAGCATATTAAACAAATATAGCATAAAAAACAGTAGACGACAGGACACAAACCTAAACAAATACCTAACAAGAGCGAAATTCTCTTCGGAAACTAAAACGGAATTCTTTGCAAAAGAGTGCGGAGATGGTAGATGTGAGATCTGCAGCAACCCCACCTACAAATACATAGAGGGTAACAGAGAGATGAGATTTTAAAATGGTGACATATTCAAAGTAAATGCAGATATGAACAGCAAGACGCAGAACGTCATATACTGCATAACCTGCCCCACGTGCAAGGAGAATTACGTAGGTGAAACTGGTAATTCTTTCTGCCAGCGAGCCAGGATCCACCGACAACATATTCGGCAGGAAGAACTACGCAAAATACCACTAAGCACACACCTAGCTACATGTGGAGAAGGAAAATTTAAGATCTTTCCCTTCTACAAGTGTCCGAAGAACGACACCTCCTTCAGGAGGAATATGGAAAAACATTTCATAGCTAAGTTCTCCCCCAAATTAAATGGCTGAAACTTTACTCAACATACATTGAAGGACAAATCTTTCGATTTACAATATAATATAGTAGAACATTTAATAATATGTGTGTATATATATATATATATATATATATATATAGGTGTGTGTGTATATATATGTTACCTGTTATATACATTATATTGTTTTTGTAATTTACTTGATCTTTACTTGCCAATTGTCACTCTAATTTTAACCTTCCTATGATATGCAATTTTCAAGATGGTGTAATTTGTTTGTTCATTTTGATTCGATAGAAGGTGGGTTTTTTCTAATATTTCATGTGTAAGCATGTATATATATATATATATATATATATATAGTGACATTGAAGGACGCATCTTTCGATTTACAATCTAATATAGTAGAATATTTAGTATATGTCTGTATGTGTGTATATATATATATATATATATATCTGTGTAGGTATATATATATATTGCCTGTTATATACGTTATATTATTATCTTTATAATTTACTTCCATCTTTACTTTTTAATTGTCACTTTAATTTTAACTTTCCTATGATATACAACTTTCAAGATGGTGTAATTTGGTTGTTCATTTTGAACCGATAAAAGGTTTTTATATGTAGTGGTATAAATATCAACACACAAAAAATTTTTTTCTCTCCATTTCCTCCCTTATTTTTATTTTTATTTTTTTTTATTTTTATTTTTATTTTTATTTTTATTTTTATTTTCCCTTTTTCTCTTTTTGCCTCTCTCCCCTTCTCCAAACACACAGAGACACACACACACACACAAACACAAACACATACGGACACACAGAGACACACACACACACCTCCACAAAACGATCTACTTTGACCCCAAATGGCATTTGACCATCCTCAAAATCATAAAAGGTGTAATTTATGGCCTGCCTACCCATCAACACACACTCAGTGACACCAAAATGGACAGAAAGCTAAAATTCTTAGAACTCCCTAGGGGGTCCAGCAGGCCAAAGGAAATCCTTCTTCTTCTTCTTCCCTCTCCCTTCCCCTCTTTCTCTTTAGCCTCAGATACAAACGCACACACACACACACACACACACACACATACACATACTCACATGTTCTCTCTCTCACTTCCTCCTCATCCACTTCACCGAAACTCTATAAAATGATTAAATTCCCCACAAAGGAATTAATTTGTTTTGAAAGCCCCACTAGAATGGGAGAAAGCGCTAATAATCTGAATGATATGATATATATATGTAAAAAATGTAATATATAAATATATATCTATAAATATGAACCATCCAATCTTCTGATTACCTCATTTCTTCTAATATATAATACCTGTACATCATCTCCAAACCTTCCAATATATATATATATATTGGCCTGCTCGCTTAGCCAGCGAGGTGGCGTTATTTGAAGGCTAAAACAATGCGAAGCGCATTGTGACCAGCGATGTGTAGCAACATCTGATAGCCTGGTCGGTGACGGTGACGGTGATATATATACATATATATATATATATATATATATATATATATATACATTCAAATATTAATTAGAAGCATCTTGAGCTATATAAATAAAAATGAGCACACATATACGAGAAATGTATGATGTTAGTTCCCGTGTCAGCTGCAGCGCCTGGGGTAAAAAATGAAAAAAACACCAGAAAGTAAGTCACAGTCAAACGAGATAACTTACATCAGGTCCTTTCTCGAAGCAACAGACATCGTTGTTTCGTCATTGCTTTGACTTAGCAAAGCCGCATACCGAGCAAGGACCGCTGCAAGCTATATCACTGGCTGTGACTATACGCTAAATGTTTTAGACATCATCAACTGACATATTCTAAATTTTCATGCCACAGAAAAAAATTCAAATATGAATTAGAATCAGTTCGAGGCATTTAAACAAAATGGAACACACATATACAAGTAGGTGTGTTGTTAATTCGTGGCTCGGCTATTGTTTTTAGGCGTAAAAGAATATATTCTCTATGCGCCTGGCGCGCAGATAAGAAGTTTATTTCCCATATCATCTTGGGTTCAGTTCCAGAGTGTGGGATCTTGGGTGTGTTCTAGTATAGCCAGGGTTCGACCAAATCTTTGTGAGGAGATTTGGTGACCAGAAACTGAAAGAAGCTCGTCGTGTATATGTTTGCGTGTCTGTGTGTATGTTGTTTGTAACTATATGTGTGTGTGTACGTGTATGCTGTTTGTAATTATATGTGTGTGTGTGTACATGTATGTTGTTTGAAATTATATGTGTGTACATGTGTGTATGTATATCTTAGTGTTTTTAGCCTTCTACCGCTTGACAACTTGTGTTCTTACCTTTTACATTCCAATAACTTAGTGGTTCGGCAAAAGAAGCAGTAGATTAAATAACAGGCTTTAGAAAATGTAACAGGTTCGATTTATTTCTATTGAACCTTTCTAGGCGGTACCTCAGCATAGCAACAGTCCAATGATTGAAACAAGTAAAAGATAAAAGATAGAATGTGTGTGTGTGTGTGTGTGTGTGTGTGTGTGTGTGTGTGTGTGTGTGTGTGTGTGTGTGTGTGTGTGTGTGTGTGTGTGTGTGTGTGTGTGTGTGTGTGCCCGTGTGTGTATTCCCATCTGTGTAAGTTTTCGACTACGCTCATACATATTTTTCATCCTAAAACCGATGACGTTGCTACAATTCATATTAACGTTTTGGAGAATCTCCTATTTGCTTAACGTGCGTCCTCCTAATTATTTCTCAGTAAATGATTTATATTGCAATATTAATAATCTGTCCTGTCTTCTAAATACCCAATTAATCATAATCAGAGCTGAAAGGTATTTCTTTAAATATAAATTTCATCATTATAGAGTTGAAGATTTTTTTCATTTGAAATGAATTCTGAAATGTTAATTAAAGTGGAAAGCAACAAATATATAACAGATTACCTGTAATTCACGTATTCATCTTGAATTTAACAAAATCCTTTTGGCTTCTTTTGATCAATTGCAAAAAAATAATGCTACGTTTTGTTTTAATTTTACTTTCGATTAAATTGTACTCATGTAGTTAAAACTTTACTGCACCTTTAGTAAGCTTCGTCGAAAGCTACAGTTTATATATGTTAAGAAACGATTAAGTGTGCTTCTTATTCTAAGTTGAATTTTGTTATGATAAATTTCAAGGTTATTATCGGTTTGACGTATTATTTGATAACCCGCACTACGAATGTTCGTACAAACACATGCCTTGTAGGCTGCAGAATAATCTGTGCTTTTTAATTCACCCGACGTCTATAACCAGATGACATTATTATAATCTGCGCGTTAGCGAAGGCAGAGGTATTGTATCCAGTCTAAGGCGGCGAGCTAGCAGAAACGTTAGCACGCCGGGCGAAATGCGTAGCCGTATTTCATCTGCCGTTACGTTCTGAGTTCAAATTCCGCCGAGGTCGACTTTGCCTTTCATCCTTTCGGGGTCGATTAAATAAGTACCAGCTACGAACTGGGGTCGATATAATCGACGTAATCCGTTTGTCTGTACTTGTTTGTCCTCTCTGTGTTTAGCCCCTTGTGGGTAGTAAAGAAATATGTATTGTATCCAGTCATGTTAGCTTGCTTGTTTGTCCGTGCTCAAGATATCACAAGAACCGCTGGATTGCTTCAGATGAAACTTTCAACATGAAACGTACGTTTCTTTACCCAAAGTATTAACATCCGTTTTCTATAGCCCCTTCTTTTAGATTCACTTTGTAAATAACACTGCATCACTATCCTATTTTCTTCGCTTCTCCTTGCTATATTATCTGCTGAGGCTGTATTCAGATAACAGTTGTGATCAGTCTGCATCTTTATTGAACCACTGCCGAGCGAGAGTTTATGTCTGGGTGAAGTGGAGGTTCAATGGCCCAGTGGTTAGGGCAGCGGACTCGTGGTCATAGGATCGCGGTTTCGATTCCCAGACCGGGCGTTGTGAGTGTTTATTGAGCGAAAACACCTAAAGCTCCACGAGGCTCCGGCAGGGATGGTGGTGATCCCTGCTGTACTCTTTCACCACAACTTTCTCTCACTCTTACTTCCTGTTTCTGTTGTACCTGTATTTCAAAAGGCCGGCCTTGTCACTATCTGTGTCACGCTGAATATCCCCGAGAACTACGTTAAGGGTACACGTGTCTGTGGAGTGCTCAGCCACTTACACGTTAATTTCACGAGCAGGCTGTTCCGTTGATTCGGATCAACCGGAACCCTCGTCGTTGTAACCGACGGAGTGCTTCCACCAATGTCTGGGTGAGTGATACAAATTAGTCTGCAAGGAGAAACACATAGACACATACACAAAATTCGTAGAACGATGAAAGCCCACAGTTTTCAACATGTAACTTATAGATCTAATTTTAAGAATTCTTTTAGAACTTTAAAAAGAAATACTTGGGACTAACTAGTGTTTGTAAAAAAAGCTGCTAAATATCATTTGCAGTGGAGAGATAAAAATATTTACATGCGCAAATGAAGACTAATATATATTTTCGTGTTCCGATTGATATTTAATATAATTATGTCTTAGCTTAATCTTGTATTTTTTACTATCTTACTCTTTTTACTCTTTTCTATCTTATATTTTTTACTCTTTTCTATCAGGTCCAGCTTCAGTTTCGCTGTTACAACCACAATTCCTTCGGAAAATCCTGTCTCCCATAAAATGAGGTAAGGTAACGTCCGTAACCATTGTCATCACCACAATTATTTTTCGACATCTGATAGGTTCAAGTAACTTTCTATTGTCTCATTTGTTGCAACTTTGTGCTGATAGGGTGGTGTGTGCTGCATTTTTTGCGGAAGGGAAAAAGGGGTGGAAAGCGGGGAATATTACATTGTGTCAGTATGTTTTGTTATGGGGTTTAGTTTGTCTCTTCTGTAGTATTATTTCTTCTTTTTATATTACTATTTTTATATATTTGAATTTTGCTGTATATTTGTATAAGTGGACTCCAAGTTTGACTCAGTGACCGCAAGAGACAAGTTAGATATTCAAGTTGGTGCTATGACTAGGGTGACATATATTTGATTTTCCACAAAGTATTGTTCTAGAGAATGTCTAAGAAAACAAAAGAAAATGATAAGTTTGTTTTCAAATTTGAGATTATATAGAGATTATGTTACGTAGGATATGGACAGTTCCTATAAAGACTACCTTTTGAATTTCTGCCATTTTGGGTTTTCGTTGCATTAAAGGTAAAATGTCAAGCCTTGTACCTTTAGTACAAAGGATTATTATTATTTTTTTTATTATTATTATTATTATTATTATTATTATTATTATTATTATTATTATTATATTATTATTATTATTATTATCATTATTATTATAATTCAGTAGTTTTATTTTTATAGCGTGCTTTCACTTCACTACCGAGCGCAGCTCTGTGTGCCTTGGGTATGTGCTGTGATTTGTTGTGATGCTCTGATGGTTATTGTATGGAAAGTGTTCTGCGTAGGATGTGTGCAGTGCCTAGTAGTGCAATTTTCTGTATGTTATATGTGTTTGTATGTCCTGGTGATTTTTGTTATGTATTTGTCTGAATATTTTTTTATCATGCCTAATGCACCTACTATGATAGGAATTGTTTCTGTTTTTAGATTCCACATTCTGGTTACCTCTATTTCCAGGTCTTTGTATTTTGAAAGTTTCTTCATTTCTTTTAGAGACACGTTGTCATCTGCCGGTATTGATACATCAATTAGGAAGCATTTTTTTCTTCATGATCTCTGACGACTATATCTGGTCTGTTGGCCTTAATTTCTCTATCTGTGTGTATCGGCATATCCCAGAGTATGGTTGCTTTCTCGTTTTCTGTGACCTTTTCTGGTGTGTGCCTATACCACCTTTTTTCTGTTGTTATTCCATAATGTTGGCATAGCTTCCAGTGTATGTAGGTTCCAACTCTGTCATGTCTGTGAATATGTTCCTTCTTAGCCAGGACTGGGCAACCAGAGATAATATGATTTATTGTTTCTTGTCCATTTCCACATATTCTGCAGTTACTTGTTATATTTCTTTTCATTACATGTTTTTGGTAATTTCTTGTGGGGAGGCTTTGGTCTTGTGCTGCAATTAAAAAACGATGGATCGTAATGTTCCACGCATGTTTACATGTGTTGTGTTAGAGGTGGAGATGATATCGAGTCAAAATACATCTTTTCGTTTCGAAAATAGTAATAAATTTCAATGAGTATTACTTACTCGGATACAGTCCAATCCTTTGTTAGTAAATCTTTGGCTCCATACGTTGTCCTTGTTTTTGATGTTTGTGGACAGATTTCGGAGCTCTGTTTGATCGTTCTTACATCTTAAACGTCCCCCGGTGTCTCTTAAACGTCCCCCGGTGTCTATATTATTATTATTATTATTATTATTATTATTATTGTTATTATTATTATTATTATTATTATTATTATTATTATTATTATTGAGTGAGAGAGCAGCGCATGCCATTAAAGTGACACTGGGGTAAAATATACGAAGCCCAGTATACCCATCATGACTACCCGTCTGATATGAGTGCACCAGGCACATGCATCACAACCATGTGTGCGCGACATGGTGATCTCATGTCAAGATAAATAGTACATGACTTTGTAGGTGGAGCCCAGTTAGAATTTTCTTCTGGTCGAGTAGCTCATCCCGCTCAAAAGGTCACTGAATAAGGATTGCTTATGGACGTTGAATGAACTACCCATGTTTCCAAAGGTGAATAATCCAAAACTCTAAGAATTCCTTTCAACACACGGCTATGATGCTCCCCTACTACTTCTGCTTGTGCTCAGAATGCACATATCGTCAGCCACTAAGGGACATGCTCAACTTGTTAAGATCAAACAACTGACAAGCAAATCTGTGGTATTGAGCAGAATATTTGCTGTGGCCCATCTTTTATACCAAGACTAAACAATGTAAATGATAACACTTCCAATCAGTTAAGATCAGAAGCCACGAGAGTCACTGCCTGGTACTGCATCAGGGCATTTATTATTGTTGCTATTATTATTATTATTACTTTTTTTTCTTCTTTTAAATTTGCTTCCATTTCTTGCCGAGTGTCTTCCCGACTCCTAGGACAAAGAAACTCATAGTATACATTAGTATACATAGTATACTAGAAACTCATATTATACATAGTATACATAGTATACATTATTATTATTATTATTATTATTATTATTATTATTATTATTATTATTATCATTATCATCATCATCATCATCATCATCATCTCATCATCATCAAAATCATTATTATTATTATTAATAATAATAATAATAATAATAATAATAATAATAATAATAATAATAATAATAATAATAATATAATAATAATAATAATAATGCGGATATAAATGTTACGGCAAAACGATCAGCCACCTTTTATATATGGATGACCTAAAACTATACGCTGCAAATGACAAACAGCTGGAAACACTATTAAAGACAGTTCATGGATTTACCAAAGAAATAGATATGAAATTTGGATTAGAAAAATGCGCCAAAGTAACCATGAAAAGAGGAAAACTAGTTAAGAGTAACAACATCACACTAGATAAAACCAATGAAATAAAAGAATTAGACGAAAGCCAAACTTACAAATACTTAGGAATCCATGAACTAGATAAGACACAACACACACAAATGAAAGAGAAAATAAAAAAAAGAATATTATAGACGAGTTAGATCAATACTAAACACAGAGCTCAATGCTAAAAACAAGATAATAGGTATCAACACTTTAGCTGTCCCAGTTATAAGTTACAGCTACAATATCCTTAACTGGACACGAAATGAACTGACCAAAATAGATAGGAAAACAAGAAAAATAATGACAGGATCTAGGATGCATCACCCAAAATCTAACATAGAAAGACTATATATACAACGTATAAAGGTGGTAGAGGCCTTATACAGCTGGAAAACTACTATAAAATAACCAGCATAGGACTGCAAAAATATCTACTTCAGAAGGAAGGAAAACTGATCCAGATAGCGGCAAAACACGAGCAAAACAAAAACTGTTCTCAGTATTTAAGGAAGCTGACAAATACAAACAAGAAATCATACCACCTAATAAACATGAAGAAGAAGAAGAAGATGAAGAAACAACAAAAGCTATAAAACAAATGAAATCCAAACTAAAAATAGAACAGCAACGAACCATGATAAAACGATGGCAAGAAAAGCCCCTTCATGGTAAATACTGGACTAAACTAAACGCAAAAGAAATAGACAAAGAAAAATCCCAGCAATGGTTGAGAAGCTCAGGACTCAAAGCAGAAACAGAGGGATTTTTAATTGCAGCACAAGACCAAAGCCTCCCCACAAGAAATTACCAAAAACATGTAATGAAAAGAAATATTACAAGTAACTGCAGAATATGTGGAGATGGACAAGAAACAATAAATTATATTATCTGTAGCTGCCCAGTCTTGGCTAAGAAGGAATATATTCACAGACATGACAGAGTTGGAACCTACATACATTGGAAGCTATGCCAACATTATGGAATAACAACAGAAAAAAGATGGTATAGGCACACACCAGAAAAGGTCACAGAAAACGAGAAAGCAACCATACTCTGGGATATGCCGATACACACAGATAGAGAAATTAAGGCCAACAGACCAGATATAGTCGTCAGAGATCATGAAGAAAAAAATGCTTTCTAATTGATGTATCAATACCGGCAGATGACAACGTGTCTCTAAAAGAAATGGAGAAACTCTCAAAATACAAAGACCTGGAAATAGAGGTAACTAGAATGTGGAATCTGAAGACAGAAACAATTCCTATCATAGTAGGTGCATTAGGCATGATAAAAAAATATTCAGACAAATACATAACAAAAACACCAGGACATACAAACACATATAACATACAGAAAATTGCACTACTAGGCACTGCACACATCCTACGCAGAACACTTTCCATACAATAACCATCAGAGCATCACAACAAATCACAACACATACCCAAGGCACACAGAGCTGTGCTCGGTAGTGAAGTGAAAGCACGCTGTAAAAATAAAACTACTGAATAATAATAATAATTAGTAGAAGCAACAGCGTGTCATAAGTGTCAAAAGTTCCGTGCGTAATATATCATCAACTTGTTTTAAGAAAAATTCACCTGCAAATCATATATCCCTCTCAGCTGCAGTCCTCTCTATTTGCTTTACTAAACATGAAATTTGATATTTCATGTTAAACTTAACTTATCTTTTTTTACAGATCAACTACCCGTGTGCATATATTAGTGAAAGAGCAGTACTTACTTTCGTTTTCATAAAAGAGGAATAATCTTTTTCAGAGAGGGAATTTATGAAAATATTTGTCTAGATGGTTAGCTCAAGTAACTTTGTAATATGCATTTACTCATATGTATCCATTGATATTTTTTTCTATTCTTAATAAATAATTTTTTCTTGTATAACTGTGATAACTTCTTCGTGTTGTTTAACTCCGTCTCTAGCTGAAGTGCGTAGAAATATGGTTATGGACTGCAGCTATAATAATAATACCTTACAGTAATGTTGAGAACTACATTATCAAATACCTATATTGCTTTATTTATTCTCACTCTGGAATTTGATTTGAGGAAGATATATCTGATGTTTGTATCGTGTCGAGCCATCATGTAACTGAAGCTACAAATTTAAATAAATCAATTAAACATAATTTAATTGTTTAAACACGCTTCACACCTGCACATGACGAAAATCGAAGAATAATGAAGAATAAATTCCGAGTGAAAAAATATAGAAAATACACAGACAAAATTTGTTAATCCCGTTTATGAAGATTTAGTGATGTTAGACGAAGCAAAAGAGAAAGTACTATGCAAACATAGAAGTGACACGTGAGGAAATATTTAAAATAAAGTATTCAAATATAGTAACAAAAAGCTTCAAATGTTCACGAATCTATTAAGATAAAAGGATCAACAGATTTAAAACATACGAGCCAAAACGATTTGTGTGTGTACCAATATGTATAAGTTGTTTACACTGTGAGTGAATACGTGTGTTTAACAGTCAGTCACAAGCTTATATATTATCGTACTGTTGCCCACATTACGGTGCACACCAATATGATAACTACTAGTGTGTACACGCTATTAACAGTCGAATACTCTTTATACTTTGGAGGCGCAATGGCCCAGTGGTTAGGGCAGCGGACTCGCTGTCGGAGGATCGCGGTTTCGATTTCCAGACCGGGCGTTGTGAGTGTTTATTGAGCGAAAACACCACGAGACTCCGGCAAGGTGTGGTGGTGACCCCTGTTATACTCTTTCGCTCCAACTTTCTCTCACTCTCCCTTCCTGTTTCTTGAGTAACGCTGCGATAGACTGGCGTCCCGGAAAACCGGGTCCATGAGCCTGGCTAGGCTTGAAAAGGGCGCATAATAAACTCTTTATACTAATTAAGATGTTTTTTCTTTTCCTTTAAATTTTGTTATGGATCGGATCGGACTCTGCCTCTTGGCCTGGCGTTGAAGATATTCCTTCCTCGTCATATACTCCACCTTTATCCCCCTTCCTCTCCCCCTCTCTTTATCTCTTTATCTATCTAACTATCTATATATTCATCTATCTAGCTATCTCAAAAAGCTGGTAAAACAAAGCATTGGTACACACACACACATACACACACACACACACACACACACACATACACACACACAAACAAACACACATACACACACACACACAAAAACATACATTTGCGCACCTAAAAAAATTGCCGAGAAATTCTTAAAATGCATTTTTAACCGGAATAAATATTGTTGTCTATATATATATACTGAATTTTAGCACGTCAGGAATAATGCTTAGCGGCATTTAGTTCGTCATTACATTCTGAGTTGAAGTTCCACAGAGGTTGACTTTGTCTTTCCTCCTTTCGAAGTCTATAAAATAAATACCTGTTGGGTACTGAGTTTGATCTAATCATACCCAAATTGCTAGTTTCGTCCCAAATTGTGAAACCAATATATCTTCCGAGTTCATAGTGGCAAATTGGCAAAAAGGCGGCGAGCTGGAAGAAAGGCGGCGAGCTGAAGAAAGGCGGTGAGCTGCTGAAAGAAAGGCGGTGAGCTGGCAGAATCATCAGCACGCCGGGCAAAATGATTTGATGTATTTCGTTCGTCTTTACATTCAATGTTCAATTTCCGATGACGTTTGCTTTACCTTTCATCCTTTCGAAGTCGATAAAGTAAGTACCTATTTCTGGGGCTAAACATAGAGTGGACAAACAAACAAACACAGACATAGGTATTAAGTCGATTACATAGATCCCAGTGCGTAACTGGTACTTAATTTATCGACCCCGAAAGGATGAAAGGTAAAGTCGACCTCGGCGGAATTTGAACTCGCAACGTAACGGCAGACAAAATACCGCTAAGCATTTCGCCCGGCGTGCTAACGGTTCTGCCAGCTCGCTGCCTTACCATTTGAGCACTGATGTGGATGTAATCTCCAGAAATAACTAATCTTGTGCCAAAATTGGAAGTTAACTTATCTTCTGGATTTAAGGCGGCGAGCTAACTGAATCGTTATCGCACCTGACAAAGTATGCGTGCGTGTGTGTGTGTATACATATATATATATATATATATATATACATTAATTAGAGACAAAACCACTATTTTGTAAAACAAACAAGGAAGACTTAATCATACATAAAATTTTAATAAAAAGTAAAAAATCCGCCACTACAATTGTTTTCATGTCCTGAAGATTGTCATTGAGGACATGAAAAATTGTAGTGGCGGTTTTTTTTACTTTTTTTTACTTTTTTTTACTTTTTATTAAAATTTTATGTATTGATTAAGTCTTTCCTTGTTTGTTTTACAAAATAGTGGTTTTGTCTCTAATTATATTATATAATTTTTACTATAAAATTGGATTTAATCCTAAATCTGATTTTTTCCCTGTAAATTTGGATTTATTCCCTAATATTTATTATATAATATATTATATATATATATTATATATATATATATATATATATATATATATATATATATATATATATATATATATTAAAGTGTTATACCATCAATGCTATCTATAAGTGACTCTAATATAATAATCTTTTTGCTATAGGCACAGAGCTGAAAATTTGGTGGGAGGGTGCTAAGACTATTAGATTGACATTCGTGTTCAACTCATTCTATTTTGCCGACCCTAAAAGGGTAAATGGCAAAGTTGATTTCGTGACATTTGAAACCAGAACTTAAATTTGGAATACATTATATATTATCGTGCTAACGATTCTGCCAGCTAGCAGAATGTCCTCTTACGCGTATCACTCTAATCGAACTTTTATTCAAATGTTGCCCAATTACCATCCATTAAACAGATAGCTGCAACGATACCACAGGTACATATA
>NC_042997.1:180635931-180658431 GCF_006345805.1 Octopus sinensis
ATTGTTCGTTATGGAATCTGAGAGTTAATAAGAACCGAAAGATGAGATAGGAATCATCCCCCCACACCCACACGCTTGCACGCACGCAACCCATCCCCCATATATATATATATATATATATATAATATATATATATAATATATATATATATATATATATATATATATAAATATATATATATATGTGTGTATGTATATAAATATATATAATACATATATATATGTATATATATATACCTATATATATATATATATGTAGTATTATATATATATATATTTATACATATATTTATATACACACACACATATATATATATATATGGGGGGATGGGGTGCATACGTGTGGGGGGAATGATATATTTATATATATATATATATGTAATGATTTGTAATATATATATAAGCATATGATTTATTGTTCATTCCCCTCGAAATATATGCATATATAGATATATCACACACATACACACAATATATATAAATATATATATATGTGTGTGTGTGTGTGTGTGTGTGTGCAAATATGAGGAATGGAATCAGAAATTAACTAACGTTAATAACCAAATTATGCTACTATCTACGCAAGTACCACAGTTTGTATATTCTTGAGCCCTAAGTATAACATGGATTTTTTCTGATAAACTGATGGTTATGGAGGTAATTAACAAGTTGAAGGTATAGATTTTTCTAGATTATATACTGATTTAGATTTTAAAACTGTGTTCCAAACAGAATTTCATGTCTGGTAAAAAGACTAAAAACTACAGATTTAAAGTTATATAATGCAAATGTTTCATTGGCGAATAAAGTATTTAGTCCAGATAGAAGAATATATGTATATGAGAACAATAGTCCATTTTTAGCCGACTTGCCTTTAGTACCTCGAGAATTCAGTTTTTAGAGAAATTTGTGAAAAAGAAACCAAGACTATTAACAAAGCTAGGTGAATATTGTAGAAATGTGGACGATAATAAATTTCGAAATTGTAATTTCTTTGAATGGTTATTAGTTAAATGCTACGCGAATAGTTTGGTAGCTAGCACTACTAGTAATATTGATATACTAGATTTTTCGGTAATGATATGTAATCTATATACCTAAAACTGTGAATGTGTGCGTATTTCTATGTATGTATGTGTGAATCCCTAAAACTCGAGAAATACCCAACTGATTTCATTTAAATTTTACACATACATTACTTAGGGTCCATGACGTGTCATGGGCCAAACAATGTTCAATATCTTGCATAATGCGGGCCCGGAGCAATCTTTTAGACTGGTACGGTATTAGGTGTCAAAAGTTTCACTTTCATTCTTTCACTTTTAATTCTAACATGATAACATTAAGTCCAAGGTATATAAAAATACACATTTACCGTTCATTTACCAGTTAATAATTATCGCAACATTTGCAAGTTTGGAAAGTATTTATAGTTACATATTAACCCTTAAATTAACATTAAATAGATGTGCTTTATATCTATCTATCTATCTATCTATCTATCTATCTATCTATCTATCTATATATATAATATATATATATATATATATATATATATATATATATATATATATATATATGTATATATATATATATATATATATATACATATATAATTATTGTGGCATTTACCGTTAAATTAATTTTTTGCTTTCATTTCTATTAAAACAATATGACATTTTATAGAGATAATCTTTCTAAAGTCAAATACAGTACAGAACATTTTATACCACGACGACGACGACAACTTCACATTTTGTAGGTGAGAGTCTATATGTGTGTGTGAGTGTGAGTATATGAGTGTGTATGTGTCTCTGTATGTGTGTGTTTGCTCGTTCGATACGTACGAGATAGTAAACGACATCTTATACCACAAGGACGACGTCACATTTTGTATATGAGCGTGTATGTATCTGTGAGTGTATGAATGCGTATACCTCTGTGACTCTGTATGTGTTTGCGCGTTATGTACGTTATTAAACAGACACACATCTACACATACATATCAATATGTGATAACTGACATGCGCGAATGTATGTCTGTGTGTGTCTCTCTTACTATATGTATGTATGAGTGTCTATGTGTGTGTATCGTTACATTTTCTATAAGCCTATTATGTGTCTGTGTGTGTGCATGTTTACGCGTTCGGTACGCACGTTATTAAACACATACATATTTGACGAGAACGGCTGGAAATGAAACTCTTGGCGAAAAAACAATTAGGTGGCACGTCCAAGGTATATAAAAATACACATCAACATTACCAGTTCATAATTAGCGCAGCAGTTGCAAGGTTGCGAGGTATTTACAATTTGCTTAGATGCGGTTACTTTTCACTGCCTGCAACTGCTTACTAAAACAGAGATTAATATATATTTTTTCTGTGTTCATAATTTTTGATTACCATATTGAACAAAAATATGCCACAAAAAAAAATACGTAATCTATCCAGAAACGCAAAGAGGATTAGAGGAAACTGAAGGCGAGAATCTCAAGAGATAAGGGACATGAGATTTTCTCAAGATCAGCTAAGGCATGCTGCAGCACGTCTGATGGAGTCTCAAGAAAGAAGGGAGAAGTTACTTTACCAAGATCAGCTAAGGGATGTTGCAGCACGTAGGATGGAGTCTCAAGAGAGATGAGACTTTCCCAAGATTAGCAAAGGCATGCTGCAGCACTTAATGCTGAAGTATTAAAACAACGCCTACACGCCAGATTACAGACATCCAATAGAATAGCTACCAGAACCAGATCACGTACAAATTCTTTCTTCACAACTCCTGGAGCTGCTTTCAGATATGATCCATCCCATTCTTATGAAAATGATAATCCTGTCCATACTGGTAAACTGAACTCAAATTGTCGTTTCTGCAAAGCTTTAAAATTTACTCCACAATGCTGCATTTTCCCGTATCACTTGTTTCAACATAACTGTAATATATATATATATATATATATATAATATATATATATAATATATATATATATATATATATATATATATATATATATATATATATAATATCATATATATATATACATATATATACAAACTATGCCATTTTAATCCCGAGCAACACCGGGCATCTCTGCTAGTATATCTATAATTATTAACACTGTTGTTGATATGTGGAATAGGCAAGTTAATGATAAATGAACCATATATGATTTCAATATCCCCAAATATTGTTTGATCCATCTCTAAGTTTATATGATACCAACAGGGTGGAAATCTTACTATGTGTGTCGAGTCCAAGACGATATCCGTTAGGCACCAGAAGAGTGATTGTGTCTCTTCTTTTTAATATCCGGTGGTTTGTTTACAAGATGTTTGTTTTTGCTTCATTTTGTTAGTCTTTACAAAGGTCATGCATGCAACTAAGTTTTTCTTTATGCTAGTTAGAGTAACCTATAGAGAGGACATAAATTGCCGTTATAAAGTGAATATGAAGCATATAAACATATTTATATACAATCATACACATATGCATACATACACATACATACATTCATACATTCATACATACGTACAAACATACACGCATACATACATACACGCATGGACACATACATACATGCATGCTTGCATGCATGCATACATACATACATACATACATACATACATACATACATACATACATACATACATACATACATACATACATACATACATACATACATACATACATACATGCATGCATACATACATAGATAACCAATAACGGATTCCTACCTACCATTTTGAAGGCTATGCGTTCGCAATCAAGGAACAGGAAATACCAACCAAGTACGTAATGCACAAAAGGGATAGAGATGCAGGAAAAGCAATAAAATGTGACAACCGACGGAGACTTTGTGGAGTTCATACCGAAGATATCACCCACATCATAAGCAGTTGTTTGAAAATGTCATCAAGGTGTTATATCTACTAATGATACATGTTATAACGAGGACACTCTATAATGAAATCCGTCAGAGGGATAATCCCGAGAACAAAGAAATAAGAAGTCCAATCTACTCATGATAAACAGAAGTGCTGGTGGAATGTCCCAGTGAAGACCTCAATAAAATGTAAGCACAACAGACCTGATATAAGGATTTGGGATAGAGAAGAGAAACTCTGTACAGTTGTGGAAATTAGCTGCTCAGTGGATGTTAACATAAAATTGAAGATGAGTGAAAAAGAGAACACCTATGCTGAACTATTGAGAAATATGCAGTTACTCTATCCAGATTACAAATCTGCACATTTACATTCATACGTACCTACGTATGTACATACATACATACATACATACATGCATGCATACATACATACATACATACATACATACATACATACATACATACATACATACATACATACGTGTAATGTGAATACACGATTTCTGCTCTAATCGTATTTCAATATGACGTTGCTTATTCTATAAAAACTTATTCCGTTTAGTTTAGGATTTCGGAGCACTTGAAAATTATTGAAACCGAATGCGGTATTTAGGATCATATGATGTAACTTTTAAGCCAACTTATCTTTGCACTCTTACGACAGAAGAATATATGGTTGTGAAATATCACTTGCTGCACATTAAATGGGTATAATATTTAATACAGTACAACATGAAAACTTAAGGTGTGATGACGTGTACGTAGTTGCGTGTAAAACAAACCGTTCGTGTCGAAATGTATTTATAACTTAAGGTTGTATAGTAACTCCATTCTGTGATGTTTAACTTTCAATAAACTTCCAAGTTATGATATATAATTCATAGCGCATCTGTTTCATTCATAGGAAAGGAAATAAATCATTATTTTCGATATAGTTCTTGAGAGCATATTTCTGTTGTCAAATTTAACTAAACTTGTTAATATATCTCTGCAAGTTCTACGGCATTGCAACTGTTAAAATTACTAACGACTTTGAAATTCACTTATCAAGGAAAAGCACTTGATAATCATAATTTTATTGCCTTGGGAACATACGGTCGCACATTTACATTTGAACTACAACTTCACTGTAACTCTGCAATGTTAAATGTAATATTATATTTTCGAATTGCAAATTGTTACTCTTCTTCAGGACAGCATAATATCAAGATACGAGACACAAGCCCATGCACGCAAATGTCCTCTGTCAGCTACACCGATTTTAATCCTAGAGGACGGCGGCTGTCATGAGCAATATGATTTGTCATTAGTATCCTTGCCAGTTTCACTATAACAACAGAAAGATCCAAAACAAATACTTACGACACCTTAACCCATCCTCTGACAGTGGCAACCAATAACAAGACCTGGAGAGGTGATTTTTATATTAGCAGTGAAATACTGTGTTGACCGCCAAGGAATTCGGATTCAGGCCACAGAGACTTAGAACAAATACCGCGAAGTATTCTATCCAATGCTATAACAACTGAATCCAATAAAAGCGTTGAATAAGAAGCATTTCTTCATACCATTAACCGCTCAATTCTTACTTACATGCAATTTACTTACCCCTCATACAGTCACTGCTAAATGTATTAATGCTTCGAAAGGTCAAATGATTTGAGCAGAAAATCTCCCTAAATCTGTTTCTCTGAAACTTAAAAGTTAATTCAAGGTTTACTTGGAAGATGTTCAAAATATTTTAAGTCCTGTTCCAATGTTAGATTTAGTAAAAAAATTATTTCAAGTCACTTACAATTTTCTTTACACACTGCAATTCGAGATTAAGTGTTATATTTTCAATATCTGTGTTAATTCTTCATTTTTTTTCTGTCAGAATTTTTTGATACAGTAACGTTTCAAGCACGATTCTGTGATATAATATATTACACATCGGAATGCTATAAGCGTTTAAGAAGACAGATTCTTATGTCAGTTCTGATATGCCTACATTGAATTAAAGTTATGACAGAAATATGTCACCAATATTCTTCAATATTGAGTGAGTGTGTTCTCTACATCTCTGTAACTGCTTACATATTCACTTTTGGAACTATTCTTTCTATGGATTGCCTTATTTACTTATATAACTTTGACATCAAGCCAAGTAGGAAAGGTTGTGACATTTTCAAACGATTGTTTATGATGAAACTGACATCTTCAGAGATAATGCAGGCGATCTTTCCTTGTTTGTCCCAGCTGGGAATTTTATTTGTACCCTTCTAACATTTACATTAGATATTTCTTTATAGTTTTAAGTTCTGGATTGCAAAATTATAATCTATGAAATGAAAGTTAATATATTAGATGGTTGTACAAGATTTAGTTATCTAGGTTACGAACACTCAGAGAAGCCATATTTATTCAGTTGCTCAATGAATGTCGATGAATCGAAAATGAAATAACTTTTTGATTGGAACAAATTTTATATACAACGAAAAACAACATCCTCTTGGGATTCTATTGTATGTTGAGCAGAAAAAGTATATTGTTTCGTATTTCTGAATGTACAATTCATTCCAATATTTAAAACTATTTAAAGAATAATTTTGTATAATCATTAAGATATTTTTGTTTAATCTTTTCAAGATTTATTAAATCTGATAATGTATTTCTACTATTCTACTGTTCATTGGTATAGATATGCTACTATTTCTATTGTATGTCTTTCGCATATGTATTGCTTTCGAAGCGCAATTCCCTGCTGAGTGGATTAGTTCTGATGCAACAATCTCCATTTTTATATATTTTCGAAGTAATCTAAAGAAATTCTCGTGATTCGTTCCTTTCTTTTTTTCTTTGTTACAGATCTTGAATGTCGTTTGAGATTGACGTCGTTATTGCTTGACATTTGTTTCAAGTGATCATCTAGTTGAAAACTACATTAGTTACACGGTAATCTCCAATAATGACATTTCGTGATCGTACAGTTACATATATTCCAGGAAACAGGATACATAAAACTAGAAACCATATCTCAACATGAAACCTCAGCAGCTTTTGTACAATACTTATATGTTGTTATCGAAGGAAGAAAGTAGTGCTTACAATAAAATGAAATTGAAATTTTCATTCTCAACGGCTTATAATTATGTTTCATATAAATACGAAGTAAATTGAATTACTTTAAACTAAATTGGTTTTATATCACTCCGGTGAATCTCCTGGTGTGTTTTAAAGATTTTTGTATAAATGTCGCGTATTAAGTGCATTCACTAAATATATTTGGTGATATATGCACCCAGTCACACACACTCACACACACACACACACACACACACACACACACACACACACACACACATACACATTCACCCACATGGAGGATATTCTGCTTTTATATACGCGTCTGTCTCTCAGCATGGGATCATTTTCTTCTGAATTCGTCTTATATACAACATCGGGGGTTATAATAGCTTCTCAAAATATGAAATGGTTTACCAATCATACATACAGGATAATATATCACGTACAACAGCCATCCGCATTTTGAACCCGTCTTCTCTCTTCAGTACAATTTAACCCATCCCAATGCCTTCCACTCTATTTTTCTCTACTGTGACTTCCCTCTATTCTAAACTGAGCCAAACCTGCACCAAACATTCTTACGCACTCATTCATCATCTTCACTGAATACCTACAGCAATCTTACACGAGAAATTTCATGATAAACTATTCTTTTCTCTGGAATTATAGATTATACCTTCTGCCTACGTCAGCTTTTCAGAAATATACAAGACTGTAAACTCAACAATTCAAATTATGACAAAGACCATTGCACTTCTTTGCGAATCAGTCTGTGTATGGTTAATGTAAAGGCCTATTTGATTAACATTTGAATTTGTATATCTTGCTGCAGCGACCCGCCAAGTTTGATATGTGATATATTAACTTCACTTTTTTTTTTGCTATTTTAAGTGTTATATTTTTATTGATATGCTTCCTTTTATTAATCCTTAAGTTTGGATTCCAGCAATAATTTGTACGTTGTGCTTGCCAATACAGTTCAAATGATCAACTAAAATATATATTGTCTCTGTTGTATGGATATGAATTCAAATATGTAGAATGGTGACTGAATTTTACTAACATACATGCTTGGAATACATACTCTCTCTTTATACTTGTTTCAGTCATTTGACTGCGGCCATGCTAGAGCACGGCCTTTAGTCGAGTAAATCGACCCCAGGACTTATTCTTTGTAAGCCTAGTACTTATTCTATAGGTCCCTTTTGCCGAACCGCTAAGTTACACACCAACATCGGTCGTCAAGCGATGTTAGAGGGACAAACACAGACACACAATTATATATATACACATATATACGACGGGCTTTTTTCAGTTTCCGTCTACCAAATCCACTCACAAGGCTTTGTTCGGCGCGAGGCTATATTAAAAGACACTTGCCCAATGTGCCACGCAGTGGGACTGAACCCGCAACCATGTGGTTGGTAAGCAAGCTACTTACCACACAGCCACTCCTGTGCAAAACAAAAAATCGTATATGTTTCGAGTTTAATACCAGTTCGTAGCTTTATAAGATGTTGAGAGCGAAAGGAAAAGCGCAAGTATCTGTGCAAGTGAAGTAATAAGTAGCATAACTGCGAATATGACGAACTCATAAGCAGACAAAAAATTAAATATCTCTCTGTCAATACGGACGTATTCATGTCACAAACATTTGAAAAATACATCTAATACTCTGGCATATCGTAATCATTCAAGGTGAATTTGTCTTTATGATTAACAGGTAAACAGAATACTGCGCTCCGTTGTGATATTTATGCAATAATTTTTAATGAATAGGTTAGAGAAAGGAAGCTGTCATTTCCAGGCAGGGAGAAAGAGAGCGACTGTCACAGTGCAAGAGTGACACAATTTGTATCTTACCTGTGGAGTACTGGTATTTTATCAATGTGGTATGGTTAAAATTTAAGCCTGTTACGAACGATATTTGAAGAAAAAATCTAGTTCAATGGAATTATAAAAGCATGACACTGCCAGCGCTCTTCTGTTTTTGTACAACAGTTGGAATTGTAGCAAATTCACACATAAAGTCTTAATGATTTTATTGCAAGTACTACAGATGGTTGTACTAATTTACTGGTGCTTATTTGATTGTCCCTGTATCAATGAATATTAAATTCTTACTTCAGTAGAACTTGAAATCACAACGTCAACAAAGGAGTTACAAATTATTGTTACACATTTCTCTGTTAGTCTTCAGTTAATTTCATTAATGGATTTCTCTCGCGTACAAGGAATCAACAACAGCAACCGCGACATTTGGTAGTCGTTCAGCATGTTAGAAATCGCAGTCAACTTTCGTCAAATTACAGTGCGCTCAGCTGTTCTGTTACAAGATACATGCGGTAATGAGGTCCTGATTTCTTTGCACATAGATAAAAGAAAAATAGACAGTTACGACTGAATTAAGACTGCTTGATTAGCGCTGAGCTGAAGCTAATCTTCTTCATCACCATCACCATCCTCACAAATGCAGTAACAACAGCAGTATTATATTTGATAACAATGATATTATCTGAATGTTGCATGTGAACGATAGCAAGTGGGGTACATTTAGATGATTTTTTTTTTATTCCATTTATTATTCACAACGCCTTCGCAAAGTTTACACGCTAATTACATTTAACGTACAATTATTCAACCTTTGTGAATATGAATTAATTCTATGATTTTAAATCTCAATAATTCTCACATTAAAAAAAAATTATGATTTATTAAAATTTTCTGTAAATATCTATTAATCCTATGAATTGCTCCCTCTCTTCTACCGGTAATCGTCTCTATACATCAATTATAATGGAGTGAAACATCAATTATAATAGACAGAAGCACAACACAAAGAGAATCACGTTTATTATTAAAAGCTTCGAGAAGGATACGGGTAGGAAGCGAGAGAAACGTTGTATCAAACTTGTTAAGTTTCATTGATCGTAGGATTGTGTTGTCATTGATTCAATTAATAGATATCTGTCAGGAGAGTCAAATTGCTTTGTTTCAAATTAGTGGAGTGGCATGTTATATTCACCATCCAAATTACAACCGCTGTGAATATAACCATCAATATCTCTATAACCAGAATATGCATAACATCACTAGCAACAACCAACACTTTATCATCATCATGACGATGACGATAGCAATCAAAATGGTATTAATAATATGATTGTGTTTCAAAAATGTGTATTAATTTGAAACAGCGTAAGCCTTAATTTCGTGCAGTTGACGTTTGTATTAATAGGAACAGCAGACAAGCATAAAGTGAATTGTCTTTCTTGTTATTCTTAGGCGTTTCATGATTATATTCTCTTTCAATTTACCCATGCATAGATACATACATTCATACTTACATACATACATACATACATGCATACATACATACATAGTTAATCCAAACATGAAAACACAAAGAGAAAACACAAAAACGCGAGGACGTGGAACAAGTATAGTGTTATTGGACGCTCGGGAAAGGAAAGGAAGACGGAGAATTTAACGTTTCAAGCGGAGCTCTTCGTCAGAAACATAGGAAAAGGAAAGATCCAAGGAAGAGAAGACGGAAGAAAAAAAATCACCAACGATACACACGCGGTCACACGTACGTACGTACGTACAGGCAGACGGACAATGAGAGAGAGATTAATAGATAAAGACACGTATGTATCTATGTATGCATATATGTATGTGTATTTAATCGACAAAATGCTACTGGAAATAAACTCAACTAAGATTCGCTCTTCTAACTTTTCTGCCGATTAACAAATACGTACTCTAGTATCATGTTCATTTCTCTTCCTTGCGTGTTTCTGTATATGTTTGAGTCCATTTGCATTTTTTTACACACGCACACACACACACACACACACACACACGCACACACACATACATAACCATTCATACATATATATATATATGTATATATATATATATTTCATTACTACCCACAAGGGGCTAAACATAGTGGGGACAAACAAGGACAGACAAACGGATTAAGTCGATCATATCGACCCCAGTGCGTAACTGGTACTTAATTTATCGACCCCGAAAGGATGACAAGCAAAGTCGACCTCGACGGAATTTGAACTCAGAACGTAACGGCCGACGAAATACGGCTACGCATTTCCTCCGGCGTGCTAACGTATCTGCTAGCTCGCCAACTTACGTATATATATATATATATATATATTTGTAAAAAATGAAGTTCGAAAATGCTGTTGTATTATACAATTTTTAATTTTTATATATACATTATAACATGTTTCAGTTCCTGAAATGAACCTTATCAAAAAAAGTTATATATAAAAAGAGACAGCTCTCATACCGTCAAACACAAGAAATTCATTTATAATACACAACGGAGTCAGACATCTTAGAGTTCATGTATAGTTGATATATAGTTCATGTATAGTTGATATATAGTTTGAAGTATATGTTCAAAGTGTTCGATGCAGTGGCCCACGGTGGCGATACGTATTCAATACAAAAAAACAGATCAAAGTGGTGGAAAGCGGTCAATACAGAAGATTGATGTTTCCGAAAGAGCGAGGAATTCATTTTTACCTTAAGCAATTGTGATGACCCATGGTGGAAGTTCGCTGGGTGGTTCTAGTGAGTTTTTGTGAAATGCTCGGTTTTATAATGCCTGTTAGGTGGTCAATCTAGCGTAGCGTGACGTCATCAATGTTTTGACCAATCGTTTCGTTAGGTGGCTTTAACCAAGTGGAACGGGACGTCATCATTATTTTGACCAATCGCTGCATTATAACTCCCTCTTGTTTGTTTCCTGTCTTGACCAGTCGCTTCGTTAGTCAAGCATAGCGGGACGTCATCCAGATTCTGCCCAATCACGACTTATAGCTACATTAGATCTGCCCCCTGTCTGTACTTGTTAGGTGACTATTCAAGCAGAAAAGGACGTCATCAATATTCTGACTATGACTGTCCCCTGTTTGTATCCTGTCCATTCTAGCAGAGCTAGACGTCATCAACTTGTTGACAATCAGAATCGGGTCTGACCCTCAGCTGTATCGTATGTATCAGGGTCAGATTTGCACGAAAGAATTTTTTTCCTTTTTTACTAAGGCATATTTCCGTCAGAGTGAGTGTCTGTTTGAAGTAGCGGCCGTGGTGAAATTTGGTTCTCCTTTTCGGAGGTCTTATCTTTGTTTTAGTATTCCTGGCCCAGGGTGTTTAAACTTGGTCTAAATTTTTTTATGAAATATAGTTCTTTATTTTGGCGTTGTGTGAAGGTTGCGTTGTCACTGAATTTATAGAGCGGGTTAGTTGTAAATTTCGGATTTACATTTCCAGCACATCTATCTATGTGTCCGCTGACCGGTATTTTGCGGTAATCAGGGTTTCTAATTTGTGATTTATGCACCGCCATCCTGTTACGTAAGCTATTTTTTTATGGCCTATATACTGCCTATTGCAGCCTGCGCATGTTATGACGTAAATTAAGTTTTCTGATGCGCAGGTGAAGTTTGTTCTAATGGTGAACTGGTGG
Organism: Octopus sinensis; assembly: GCF_006345805.1. Classification (NCBI taxonomy): domain Eukaryota; kingdom Metazoa; phylum Mollusca; class Cephalopoda; order Octopoda; family Octopodidae; genus Octopus; species Octopus sinensis. The sequence goes on from NC_042997.1 coordinate 180,648,383, forward strand.
CCTTGTTCCAGTATAAATTCTGATCCTTCTTTCAGATGACACAGATTCCGCAGTTGGGCCTTCCACATTTTCTAACTGCTGGTTTTGTGGTTGATGTTGAGTGCAGTGTAGCTTGGGTTAAAATCCTTTTCAAGGATTTTGGTTGCCGTTTACTTGTAGGATGGTGTGTGTTTTTCGAGGATCCGGTTCATCTTTGGGTCTCACTTTAGTAGGGCTGTGCTTTGTAGTATGGTGTTGAAGGCCTCATTGTTGAGTGGGTTGTGTGTAGAGATGTAGGGAAGGGTTTTTAATTGTTCTTTCTTTTTTGGTTTTGTTTGTCTCAGGTCTTCTATACTTAATTTAAGTACCCGTTGGATTGCACTGGATTTCACTATACATGAACTCTAAGATGTCTGACTCCGTTGTGTATTATAAATGAATTTCTTGTGTTTGACGGCATGAGCTGTCTCTTTTTATATATAACTTTTTTTGATAAGGTTCATTTCAGGAACTGAAACATGTTATAATGTATATATAAAAATTAAAAATTGTATAATACAGCAGCATTTTCGAACTTCATTTTTACAAATATATACCTACTCGTATACGAGCTAATCCTATTTATATATATATATATATATATATATATATATATATATATAATATATATATATATATATATATATATATATATATATATATATATATATATATAATATATACATATATATATACATATATATATATACATACATACATACATACATACATACATACATACATACATACATACATACATACATACATACATATATAATACATACATAATACGTACATACATACACACATGGCTTTTCTTTATTGAGAAGAAATCTTGAAAGAAAACTGAATATTGACTTATATACATATACACATACATATATACCTACCATTCATACACACACACACACCACACACACATATATATATATATATATATTATATATATATATATATATACTATATATATATATATATACATGCATACATACATACATATATACATATACTAGCAGTATCGCCCGGCGTTGCTCGGGTTTGTTTCGACCCGCTGGAATTGGAATTTTTGAAAAGTAAAACTTTTGCATTATGTAGCTTGTTATTCTTTTCAAGTGAACATTTTTCTGGTTGAAATACACCGAAAAGTGGCGACACAGCAGTGAAAAAATCGTAAAAAATATGGATTTTCATAGAAAAAAGCACCTTTTTGATGTAAATAATTTTTAGTGTTAACATGGTCCGATTTCAATTTTATCTGGTACGGAAGGAAGAGCAACCCTTCTTCTATCATACTTTCAATTTTGGTCAACTTGCGTCGCAGGGTCTCGGAGGAGATAGTGTTAGTTGAAGGCTACCAAACCTGGCGCACACAGACAACTTCAGCTTTATATAGAGAGAGATAACATACACACATTAATACACATACATACACACACACATGTATGTATGTATGGATGTATGTATATATATGTACATCTGTCCACTTCTTGCCATATTTTTATCCTTCACTTCCTACACACACACACACACACTCTCACACACATACAGACACACACACACACACCATCTTAGCTTACAATTTCTTTCTTTCAACAATTGACAACTGAAGTACGCTCGCAAATTAATACTACGAAAACTTAGCGACAGAAAGTAAATTAAAAAATAATTGTATAATATTGAGTTTTCTCGAATCTTTGCTTAATTGGGGGTCAAATTGAAAGAAATTTCAATGCCATGACCCAATGGAATGTACTTCGAAAAATCATAGGTAAATTCTAATTGAAGAAATTGTGTGAGGAGTAAATCGTTATGTATTTATTTGTTTCTTTTTCCTGTGTATTTTTTTGAGTAGTTGTTTAAGGTACACTTGCAAAGAGAAAGTAGGAGAAAGTGTGGTAATAGAAGGAGTGAAGCAGTTGATATGAGAGAGGCAAATCGTAAAATATTTAGTTTTTATTTGTTTCTGTTTCCTGTGCATTTTTTTTTGAGTAGTGGTTTAAGGTACACTTGCAAAAAGAAAGTAGGAGAAAGTGTGGTAATAGAAGGAGTGAAGCAGTTGATATGAGAGAGGCAAATCGTAAAATATATAGTTTTCTCGAATTTTTGCTTAATTGGGGGTCAAATTGAAAAAGATTGATATGCCATGACCCAGTGGAATCTACTTCGAAAAATCATAGGTGAATTCCAATTGAAGAAATTCTATATTGTACAATTGTATTAAAAACAAACTATGTCAGAGGCAGAGAAAATCTGCCTTTTATCATAAGAGATGTATAAATTTATACATACACATCCACACAAATATATATTTATATGTATGTGTATGCATATATGTACGTATATATGTTGATCTGTATGTCATATGCATGCGCAAAACTTCATCGCTCAATTACATATTTACTTTCTCTTAGGAATCATTTTAACTCCCTCAATGTAGGACATGTAAGCCTTCAATCTTACTGAAGTATTCCGATATCCATAAATACGTAATAGTAGTATGGATAATTGTTGAAAATCGATTAAAAATTCTTACTTATAATTACTTTTTAATTCTTCTTTGGCGAATCATCCTCGCCTTGGAAAATTTTTTATCAAATAAAGGAAATACTGAATTTATAATGGATAATTGACACATTTAACACATGCTGGTAATAGCTTATTCATATGCAAGTGGAAAGTAAACAGGATTTAGTGTAACATCTAGAAGCCTTCAGGATATTTTTACGCAGAGAAATTTTATGCTTTTAAAATGGAAGATGCGGGGGGGGAAAATTTGCAGGTGCTAGGAGATTAACTCAAACTTTCGATTGTCCTTCGCATGATGACAATGATAATGATGATGATGGTGGTGGTGATGGTGGTGCTGGTGGTGTTGCTGGTGGTGCTGGTGCTTGTGCTGGTGGTGCTGGTGGTGCTGGTGGTGCTGCTAGTGGTGGTGGTGCTTTTGGTGGTGGTGGTGTGGTGGTGGTGGTGGTGGTGGTGGTGGTGATGATGATGATGATAATGATGAGGGGAAGAAGAAGAAGAAGAAGAAGAGAAGAAGAAGTAGAAGAAGAAGAAGAAGAAGAAGAAGAGAGAAGAAGAAGAAGAAAGAAGAAGAAGAAGAGAAGAAGAAGAAGAAGAAGAAAGAAGAAGAAGAAGAAGAAGAAGAAGAAGAAGAAGAAGAAGAAGAAGAAGAAGAAGAAGAAGAAGAAGAAGAAGAAGAAGAAGAAGAGAGCTCCAGCCTTGACAGCCGCTGGATGTGTTCTTCGCTGCACTGACCTGTAGCCGAAGACAGGAACACTAATACAACACAGCAGAACAACTGAAAAATAACTTTTAAAAACTGGAATATCTACAATCTCTTGTGAGTATTTTTAAACTTCCCCCAAAATAAGGTTAGAAACTTATGTATCTAAAATTTTCTCTGGACGAACACACAAACGATCATCTTTAAAAATATTAACAACCTTTAATATACCTATCCTTTCCTTTCTCCCTGAATATTCAAAAATGTAAACGTACTTTTTATTGTAAGAACACTACAGTTTCCTCTGTTCGGACATACAAACGATTATTTTTTAGAAAATTTTAAAACTATATCTACAATTGTCTGTGAAAACTTTACACTTCTTTTCTTTCCTTTCCTTGCTTTTACTTTCTCCCTGAGTATTCGAAAATGTAAACATGACATCATTTTTAATATAAGGATAGTACAGTTTTCTCTTTCCGGACATGCAAATGATCATATTTAGAAACTTTTAAAACTTTAATATCTACAATTTTCAGTGAAACTTTTAACCTTCTTTTGTCCTTGACTACTCGAATAAGTAAACATGCCTTTCATTGCAACATGCCTTTCATTGCAACAAACTGAACGCACGATCGAAATTAAGGAGATAAGTACCTGCTAAGATATACAAAGTGCACAATTTCGAAAACTATAAATTTCGAAAGCCTATAAAAATAAAAAGAAAATTCAAAATATCAACAAAAGAAAATCCCCAAATTCAAAAGTTCAACTTGGTAGACATCAGTATATATATATTTTTTTCTATCAGTAATTAAAAACAGAACAAGGTGAGTTTGTTCTTTCCAAGACCAAGATCAGTGCTCTCATTGATCATCATCATCATGGCTCGGCTTCGCGAACGAAGATCAGGAAGGCTGTCCACGTCGCGTGCATGCACGCTCATGACTGACAAGTCCGATATGGGAAACGCAGGTCCGTGAGCAGTGTCCACAGACGAAGGTAACATCCGATGTGGTGTCATAGGCGGCTCGCGCCTTCCTCCTGTGACTCTTGTCTTTCAGTGCGTCTCTTCTTTGTTCCTCAAACTGGCTGACGGCGTTGAAGATCGTATGGTGCCAGACATCACGGTCCGCAGCCAGGTCTGTCCAGCATTGGTGGTTAATATGACATACTGTTAGAGACTTCTTGAGGCAGTCTTTGTAAAGCTTCCTCGGAGCTCCTCTCACTCGGTGGCCGGTGGAGAGTTTGCCAAACAGGGCAATCTTTGGAAGGCGATGGTTCTCCATTCTGGAGACATGCCCTGTCCATCGGAGGTGGTACTTCAGTAGCGTGGCTTCAATGCTGGGGATCTCGGCCCGCTCCAAGACTTCAATGATTGTGACGAAATCACTCCAGTGAATGTTGAGGATGGTGCGGAGACATCGCTGGTAGAAGCGCTGGAGGAGACGGATGTAACTGCGGTAAGTGATCCAGGTCTCTGAGTCGTAGAGAAAAGTGGTGAGAACCACGGCCCTCTAGATACTGATCTTTGTTTTGTTCTTCAGGTCACCATTGTGCCAAACACGCTTGTACAATCTGCCAAAGGAGCTATTTGCCTTAGAAAGTCTATTTTCAATTTCCCTGTCGATCCTTGCATCGGATGAGATGATGCAGCCCAGGTATGTAAACTGCTGTATTGATTTCAGTTCGGTTACCGCAGATAGTGATGTGGGGTGGGCGGTATTCCTCTTGGGGTGTAGGTTGGTGAAGTACCCCCGTCTCTGGAGGTACTTCTCATTGATCACTAGTAGTAGTAAACACATTTGACTCCTGCTGACCGCACGGATGTGACGCTTCTGTTGTCCGTTGATCGCACAGGAATGCAAGGTCCCATTGTTGATCTTCTTCTCACCATCTGCCGAACCTATTTACAGACCTATAGAATTTGGTCTATTCACCAAGCTACTTCTCTAGCTCCTACTATCTCCTCCAAAATTCACATATTTACGATTATCTCAAGTACAAGACAAAATTCGAAACTAAACAACATTTAATAATACCACACAGTAGTTGGAGCAAAGATAGCATCTCAAAACGGTTACAATACCAGTGATTGTACTAGCGCTTGGAATGATCAAAAAAGGAACGGAAAATTATTTAAGAATGATCCTTGGATTACTATTCAGAAGAGAAGTGCAAAATATTGCATTAACTGGTACGTTACACGTATTGAGAAAAGCATTGTCGCTGTGAATTTTCTTTCCTTTTTTGCCCTTCATTTTGTGTGTTTATTTTCGGATTTTATATTTTTTCGTTTTTCTCTCTGTCTTTCTTCCCCTTTTGCTATCACATGATTTCGTAAATGAACAATGTGGTGTGATTATTATAATGGCCTACAAATGTATACACTGCGCTAGGTGTCAGGAAGGCGCTCAGCAAGAAAAGGAATCAGGATTGAAAGATGATGATAATAATAATAATAATAATAATAATAATAATAATAATAATAATAATAATAATAATAATAATAATAACACCGGGACGTTTAAGAGAACACCGGGGACGTTTAAGAGAACACCGGGGACGTTTAAGAGAACACCGGGGACGTTTAAAGGAACACCGGGGACGTTTAAGATGTAAGAAGGAAAATACAGAGCTCCGAAATCTATCCACAAACATCGAAAACAAGGACATCCTATGGAGCCAAAGATTTACTAACAAAGAATTGGACTGTATCCGAGTAAGTAATACTAATTGAAATTTATTACTATTTCCGAAACGAAATGATGTATTTTGACTCGATATTATCTCCACCTCTAACACAACACATGTAAACATGCGTGGAACATCACGATCATCCCCGACCTCAAACACCATGCACAAAGGAACTACGAAGAAATTAAATGCTACCGATACTATTCAACCCAAGAATAACAGTCGAGCGGTACGTACATTAAACTTACAACAAAAAATGTACGAAAAACTACACGTGCGAAATAATGTGACAACAGAAATAAACGGACCGGTACCCTACGAAAATGACGACCGTCAAAATAATGGGCCGGACGTTGTACCTCATGTCCCGCAAATAAAACCCAAAAGACGTAAATGGACACGTGAGGAATACATTTCTATCTTACACGCATACTTCACAGCAATGCTCTACCCAAAAAATGAAAATACAACAACACATACATATAAAATATGGAAAGAAAATAATAGAGATATAGACTTGGATACAGCAATGAACCCTAATAAATTAGCTAACGTACGAAGATACATTCTCAAAGCCAAAAAAATATCAGAAATAGAAATAGAACATTTAAAAGAAAAAATACACCAGGAAAATGTAGATAGAAGCCACGCAACAATGCCCAATAATATAAACACTGAAACTGTAAAACACGAAGACCAACGCAACATTCCCAACAAACACGATGTAAACAACGAAGGGGAGCCTAATGATTATGATAATATAAAAAATTAAATAATCAAAGAACTGAAAATCACAGAGCCCAAAATGGACCACCGACCATACCTCCCAAGAATAAAAATAAACGAAATAACAACACCAATTATAAACAGCATAAACCTAGCCGTCACTGAACTAGCCACTGAAACAAAAAAAAGTGATATCACTGAACTAAATGACTTGATATACGCAGCAGCCACTGCAGCCACAAAAGAAGCTGGATACTCACCCAAACCCACCCAAACAGGAGTACTACCACCCAAACAAACCCTGTGGATAAATAACATCCAAAACAAAATTTTAAAAAATTAGAAAAGACCTGTCGATTCTTAATGAAATCAGCAAACAATCAACGCTACTGAGCAACAAAAAGAGAACAAAAATGCTCCGCAAATATAACATCACAGAAAAAGATTTGCCGGAGATAAAAGAAAAGCTGAAGCAAGATATCCTTGCCAAAGCTCAAAGGATCCGCCGGTACGAGAAACGCCAACGCTGCTTTGAACAGAACAAAAAGTTCAACTCCAACCCCAAAAAGTTCTACCAAGAACTGGGAAAAAATAAAATAGAAGTCACTGCAGCACCAACGGCAGAAGAATTGGAAGAATTCTGGAAAGAAATATGGTCGGCGAACGAACAGCCAAAAAAAAGGAGTATGAAAATAACAAACTCGGCATCTGAACAACTTTGGACCCCCATAACAACTGAAGAGGTCACCCAGGCACTGCAAAAACTAAGCAACTGGAAGGCACCTGGGCATGACAAGATCCCCAACTTCTGGTTGAAATATCTAACAGGAATGCACAAAAAGCTGGCTGAAAACTTTAACAGCATACTAGCAGAGCCAGAGACAATGCCTGAATGGCTCACGAAGGGGAAATCCATCTAAATTCCCAAATCAAATGAAACAACAAAACCAGAAAACTACAGACCAATAACCTGCCTCCCTACTATGTTCAAGGCATTTACTGCAGTGATATCGCAAAGGCTGAACAAGCACCTGGACGAAAACAAACTGTTCTCAGAAGAGCAGAAAGGATGCCGCAAAGGTTCATATGGCTGTAAAGATCAACTAATGATTAATAAAGCCGTAACTGAAGACAGCCACAGAAAGAAGAAAGGCCTCAGTATGGCCTGGATTGACTACAAAAAGGCATTTGATAGCATCCCCCACACATGGATCCTCGAAACACTAGCCATTAAGAAAGTAGCACCAACAATCATAAAATTTATAGAGCATTCTATGAATAAATGGCAAACAGTCCTACACCTCCAAACAAAAGAGGGACTCATGAAAACCAAAGACATCCCCATTAGAAGAGGAATATTCCAGGGAGACACGCTCTCTCCACTCCTTTTCTGCTTGGCACTGTCACCTCTACCTGATATGCTAAATAGAACTGGATGCGGATATAAATATTACGGCAAAACGATCAGCCACCTTGTATATATGGATGACCTAAAACTATACGCTGCCAATGACAAACAGCTGGAAACACTATTAAAGACAGTTCATGGATTTACCAAAGAAATAGATATGAAATTTGGATTAGAAAAATGCGCCAAAGTAACCATGAAAAGAGGAAAACTAGTTAAGAGTAACAACATCACACTAGATAAAACCAATGAAATAAAAGAATTAGACGAAAGCCAAACTTACAAATACTTAGGAATCCATGAACTAGATAAGACACAACACACACAAATGAAAGAGAAAATAAAAAAAGAATATTATAGACGAGTTAGATCAATACTAAACACAGAGCTCAATGCTAAAAACAAGATAATAGGTATCAACACTTTAGCTGTCCCAGTTATAAGTTACAGCTACAATATCCTTAACTGGACACGAAATGAACTGTCCAAAATAGATAGGAAAACAAGAAAAATACTGACAGGATCTAGGATGCATCACCCAAAATCTGACATAGAAAGACTATATATACAACGTATAGAAGGTGGTAGAGGCCTTATACAGCTGGAAAACTACTATAAAATAACCAGCATAGGACTGCAAAAATATCTACTTCAGAAGGAAGGAAAACTGATCCAGATAGCAGCAAAACACGAGCAAAACAAAAAACTGTTCTTAGTATTTAAGGAAGCTGACAAATACAAACAAGAAATCATACCACCTAATAAACACGAAGAAGAAGAAGAAGAAGAAGAAGAGAAGATGATGAAGAAACAACAAAAGCTATAAAACAAATGAAATCCAAACTAAAAATAGAACAGCAACGAACCATGATAAAACGATGGCAAGAAAAGCCCCTTCATGGTAAATACTGCACTAAACTAAACGCAAAAGAAATAGACAAAGAAAAATCCCAGCAATGGTTGAGAAGCTCAGGACTCAAAGCAGAAACAGAGGGAGTTTTAATTGCAGCACAAGACCAAAGCCTCCCCACCAGAAATTACCAAAAACATGTAATGAAAAGAAATATTACAAGTAACTGCAGAATATGTGGAGATGGACAAGAAACAATAAATTATATTATCTCTAGCTGCCCAGTCCTGGCTAAGAAGGAATATATTCACAGACATGACAGAGTTGGAACCTACATACATTGGAAGCTATGCCAACATTATGAAATAACCACAGAAAAAAGATGGTATAGGCACACACTAGAAAAAGTCACAGAAAACGAGAAAGCAACCATACTCTGGGATATGCCGATACACACAGATAGAGAAATTAAGGCCAACAGACCAGATATAGTTGTCAGAGATCATGAAGAAAAAAAATGCTTTCTAATTGATGTAGGAGTTTGTTATTTTCATACTCCTTTTTTTTGGCTGTTCGTTCGCCGACCATATTTCTTTCCAGAATTCTTCCAATTCTTCTGCCGTTGGTGCTGCAGTGACTTCTATTTTATTTTTTCCCAGTTCTTGGTAGAACTTTTTGGGGTTGGAGTTGAACTTTTTGTTCTGTTCAAAGAAGCGTTGGCGTTTCTCGTATCGGCGGATCCTTTGAGCTTTGGCAAGGATATCTTGCTTCAGCTTTTCTTTCATCCCCGGCAAATCTTATTATTATATTATTATTATTATTATTATTATTATTATTATTATTATTATTATTATTATTATTATTATTATTATTATTATTACTATTATTATTGATATGATTATTATTATTATCTGATGAAATCTCAGTATATTTTCTATGCATGATGAAAAGTGTCAGCTCTCCAGAGCCGGTAGACTTAAGTGACACTTGCTTAGAGGTCATGCCTCAAGAACCCTGCAGAGTATTCTTGCAGTTCCAAGCAATGGTGATTTTTGTCTTTGTTCCATCTTTACATTCGTTCCAATCTCTTTGAGCCATGCTGATAGCGGGGTACTGATATT
>NC_042997.1:180663431-180673431 GCF_006345805.1 Octopus sinensis
GATAGATAGATAGATAGATAGATAAAGGATAGGTAGATATCTCTGTGTATATCTGGGTGCGCGCGCGTCTATTTGTTCATGTATATTTGATACATTTGTTACTCATAAACACACAGACATACACATATATCATGTGTGTGTGTGCGTGTGAGTGTGTATGTTCGTGTGTGTGAATATATATAATATGTGTGTGTATGTGTGTGTACTATTTTAAACATTTTATTTTAGAAAAATATTATAATGATATATAATGATAGCTAAAGCAACGACGCTAGAAAATTAATTTATATCATATATATATTATGGTAGATAAAGACATATGATCGTCTTTGCCCACACATATCTATACACATAAACAGATTTTTATACATATATATGTGTGTGTATGTTTATATATATACATATATGTATGTATGTATATATATATATATATGTTTATGTATATATATATATGTATGTATGTATTTATGTATATACATATACACATATATATATATATGTATAAGAAAATAGTAAAGTGTGAAAAAACGACAGAAGGCTTAAATGTTAAAAAATATATATATTTTTGTGTCAAAATGTCTGGAGAATATTGGAAAAATTTTTTTTCCTTTCCTTAAAATGACATAATTTTAAAATTTTTAAAGAAATTACCGGTTTCGCGTGTAGCTTTTCAAATTTCTTGTGACGTTATGTTTATATTGCATGGAATTATCGTTGTTTTTATTTCCAGGAGATTTCTAAATAAGGGGAGGTAGTGAGTGATTTTTTCCGGTGTAGGGGAGATAATCGCTTAAAAATCTTTTTTCCCTTTTCCTTGTTAATTTCTCTGTGTCAGTATGTTCGGATGGTTGAGTCTGGGTTTGTACTTTTCAATGAAGAATGTTTCCTTGTTCAGTCTCATTGTGTTGATGATCCGAAAGCACATTGGTAAAATGGGAAGATTAAAAATTGTGGCAGTAGTTGCTTTGCGCATTGAGAAATGCGCAAAGCAACTACTGCCACAATTTTTAATCTTCCCATTTTACCAATGTGCTTTCGGATCATCAACACAAATGAGACTGAACAAGGAAACATTCTTCATTGAAAAGTACAAACCCAGACTCAACCATCCGAACATACTGACACAGAGAAATTAACAAGGAAAAGGGAAAAAAGATTTTTAAGCGATTATCTCCCCTACACCGGAAAAAATCACTCACTACCTCCCCTTATTTAGAAATCTCCTGGAAATAAAAACAACGATAATTCCATGCAATATAAACATAACGTCACAAGAAATTTGAAAAGCTACACGCGAAACCGGTAATTTCTTTAAAAATTTTTAAATTATGTCATTTTAAGGAAAGGAAAAACAATTTTTCCAATATTCTCCAGACATTTTGACACAAAAATATATATATTTTTTAACATTTAAGCCTTCTGTCGTTTTTTCACACTTTACTATTTTCTTATATATTCACCCACGTGCTTTACCAAACAAACTTTCTTATATATATATGTATATATATATATATATATATATATGTATGTATGCATCTATGTATATGCATATACACACACACATATATATATATATATATATATATATATATATAGACAGAGGTGCACACGTACACATATATGTGTGCATATTCCTCTCTTTCCGTTTTTAATTGAGTAAATTTTGACCGGCCATCTTCATGATAGCAATATTGTGAAGGAAAGCATCTTGTTTTAACCATCATGCTTGTATGTATGTATGCATGTATGTATGTGTGTATGTATGTATATATGTATGTATGTATGTATGTATGTATGTATGTGTGTATGTATATATATATGTATATATGTATGTATGTATGTAGTATGTATGTATGTATGTATGTATGTATGTATGTATGTATGTATGTATATGAAATTTTGTTGCGGTATACTAGCTACACTGATAATAATGCCCATGTATGTTTTGACCTGTGAGGAAGCCAACTTAAACTGTCTTGGTATGGATTAAAAAAGCTAACTGATATCTCATTATCGTTGATTTCATTTGATACGATATTGATATGAATAATAAATATCCAGACGAATGCCTTTCTAAAAACGCATAGAATTTGTTGTACCAAAATGATTTATTATAATCGTGTTTATTCACTGATAGATTTCGGAAATTTTAAAAGGAAAAATAAATATAAGAAACCACAACCGCAAAAAATACATACATCGCTGGTAGTCATACGAAATATAGTTCAATAACGACAAGAACTTTTGTCCATACATTTAAACTATGTATTTGCTTTGACTCATTCGTTTTTAAAATATGGAGCTCTGTGCAAAAATATCAAAGAAAATGTGTATGAAAATTCAGCAGTTTAAATTGTTACCTATCTATCTAAACTTATCCGTTTGTGTGTATATATATATAATCTCCGTATAATATGTAGTTATATTAATATACATAACAGGAAAAATAGCGATTAAGGTAGTTAAACGGAACCAACGATTACTCCAGTTGTGTGTCCAGCTATCAGGCAACGCAGTAATGGAATTTAGGGTGCATTTAACGTTACTGCGTACCTGACCTGAAAATCCAGGAAATGCTATTATGGGGACTATGATAATAATAAATTACAAACCTGGAGAAGTAAGAGACTAAAAATATTTTATCGCGTATGTTTGTTGCTATTTCATAATTCATATTGACACCATCGACTATTATTCGAAAGTATATGTGCATTTTACACATTTCACATATGCCTTGTATAGCCTAGACCAAATTGTAACCTCCGTAATATTTTCTAAGGAGTACTTCCTTCTAACACATTACTATTATGACTATATATGTATATAGGTGTATTGGGCGTATACGAAGGATATATAATGTGTATAGACCTTCAAGTAAGATTCGATGATGTAACTAAATGCGAATAATTAAAGAGTTGTAAACACACACGCTAACTATCTCAGTTCACAACGTATCTTGTAAACTCCTTAACTTCCTACTAAACCATCTTCTGATGTACAGTAAACCATCACATAGGCCCCTCTTGAGGTAATAAATACATGTAATTCGGAATATCCTTTAGACTTATCTGTCAATCTATCCGTTTCGATACTTTTATATTTGAGAAACAAAAGGCACCAACAAAACAGTGTAATGATTTTCGGTAACTTATGACTGATGCTATTTATTTATGAAAGAAATCTATCAACTTTAAGAACTAAGAAATATAGAGCAAAATACTCGAAGAATATGTAAGCACATATTTTTTTAATTCAGAGATAGTTGAGTTTCCCAGGATTTGAAATGTGCTAAATTGTAATTAGGGATGAAGTACGTCTTATGTTTGATGTGTATTCCAGTAATACAGCTGATTCTTTGGGTTCTACGTATCTGAATTTGTTATAATCTCCAGTCAACAAGAATAATACAATACATTGTATGTTAGTGGTTTCAATTTAAATTTTACTATCTGAAATGAAAATGTTACTGGCAAAACATGCTGCATCGGGCATTTTTTTCTATTTAGATTAAGGGATGGATGTACGTATTACATAGATGTACTTAGTGTTATGCTCTTCGTGTTTGTCTACGGCATGGCTCATAGAAAAAGAAATTACTAATATTTGGCTTAGCCTCTTTAAAACTGTTGCAATACCAGGACAATTAATATTTGGATATCAAACACTTAATACATCATATATAGTCCAAAAATAGAACAAAAGATAGTATTCATATAGGATTTACCACGGTTTTCAATAGTTCGAGTTTGCCACACAGTCAATTGTGCATGGCATAAAATTAAAACTGACAGTTATACAGTCATTCGGACCTAAGCTTGACAGCACAAAGAATGAATCATTTATGAAGAAAATTACTTGTTCTGAATTCCTCGAGCATTATTGACGCTGAGAATTTTACTGATAAAAAAGATCGTAAATACCATCAGTTGCATTATTTTTCACGCTGGAAATTGGGTAAAATGGCTTCAAATTTTATATATAAATGTATGCATATGTATAAATTTGTCTATTTGTATAATTTTTGCTTCACGTATGAAAATGTGCTAAAAGTATCATTTAGAATATCAATAAAGAGAGGATATTTATATTTCCGTTTTTCTTTGGTCCTGATATTCATAGAGGATATTTCATGTTCACCAAATGATTTTGAAATATTTTCAAACATATTTCTATATTTATTTCTAAAACATTATTACCTTTATGATTAAATTATAAAAAAGAATACAAGCTGAGCTGCAGATTTTTTAATTGTGATTCGTGATAAAAATGATTTTCTAATGCTACGATAAAATTTGTAGACTGTATTTCAACCGGGTGCTTGAATTTCCATAATTTAGCAAAATACCCGACATTCATACTATAAATCATCATTTCCAGAATCTAATGTCAATCAATCATGTTCAAAAATCGAAAATTATTGGCTATTAATCTTCCTTTATTCCAGGTCATATATTACATATAATGGTTTCTAAGTTAGGCACAATCCATGAATTTGGAGAGGAGATAGTTTATTGATACCACCAACCCTTTCTTGATTGTGGATGGGTTAAAGAGAAATTGGATCTCAACAGAATTCGAAATTTCAATGGAATGATCAAGAACATTATTTCTTACACTCTGCTTCTCTATCGCCATGTGTGTTCCTGATAATAACAAGAGCGAATAATCAGTTATTGAAATGGAAATCACAAGAATAAGGAGGACAAAGTATACGAAATTAGTTTAAATGCACTGTAAATATAATGGACATATATTAAGGCATATAATTTAAAATATTTCACACCGCCGTATTTAAACAAAATGTTAGCCAATTTTTTTTTAAATTCGGATTGTAGCTGTAATTACATATAATTAAATAATCTTTTTAGACGCTAATACATTTATCTAAGTAACTTTTAGACAGCTGCGAAAGACCCAGAATCGGATTGTAACATATAAAAACCACTTTTTTTTTTTTTTTTGCAGAAATATCTTTTGCTCCTTTGTTAAACGAGGAATGAGTGAGATTTCTGAAAATATCAATATTTAATATAACGTTTTAATGTATATTTCTACAGATATTAGATGAAAACAAGATTTTAAGTTTGTTTAGAAAGGCTTTGCGAAAACAGAGGTGTGCCTTTTTTAAGTTCTTGTGTATTTTTAACTGCCAAAAAATTGTGTACGAATGTACATGTGTACATGTGTGTTTGTGCGTGCCTGTATTTAAGTCTGTGTGTGTTCTTGTGGGTAAATATATGTGTCTATGAATATTTCTATTTCTATATCATGCAATTGAGAATATATATTGATTTAAATTTTATATTCAAAATTTAAGCACTTTGATGTTCAGAACTTACCCCAGGGAGTGCTTTCTCGACTCTTATGATATTCGACTGTGTTTACAATGTTGCATGTTTTACTATACGTCAACCCTGAGTGTATTTAAACGAGTTTATTTCAAACAACTACCAAACAAGCGTTGTTAGTGACAGAATTTTATCTGCGTGTATATTTTCAAGTGCATTAAAATGCATTTATCTCACAGAAAATAATCATCTCTAATGTAACAATAGTGTTTATGTAATTTGTGTTGATAAGTATGGTTAAGTTTATTTTCAGTCCATTCAGTTTCAATTGTATATTTTATACATTATTGACTTAGACTTGAGACCATTAAATCCCTCGATGTTTTTCACCAATATTTGCAGTTCCAGCACCAATTTCGTGATTTGAATTTTATATCTGAAGTCGACCCCTAGGGAATAGTTAATTGAAGTCTACAACGCTTCTAGTTTGTTTACGACTCTTAATGTTTTGATTTATATCAGCCAAGTGTGTATTTATACAAGTTTGCTTGATCAACTATGTTTCTTGCGGTCCTGCTGATGCCGAGAATACATGAATATATTTATACACGAATTTGAAATGTATATCACACAGATAAACTGTAATATCCAGGACGATAAATTATGTGCATTTTAATATATGTCTATGAAAATACACAAAAACACACATACAAATTAATAGGTGTAAAGGTGGGAAGAGATGAAATTGAAAAGGTAAAGGGGAACGTTTATTTACGGTACACAATGGATATACATCAAAACAAGGCTGCTTGAATCTCGAACACATTAAGAGTAGGATAGCTCAATAAAAGATGTGCTCAAAGCAATGCTGGAAACGACCATGCGTGACTGACATATTAATAGCACCATCCTAACTGCGCTTTTATAATCAAATGAAACGTGGGCTACTACTAAGAAGGAAGAGTATCGATTACCTACCATGTAAAGGGTCATGGAAAATACCTATACGAGGAATAGCATTACTAGAGTATATACTAAACTAGTGATTTCGACAATAAAGCAGTGTGAACAATATAGAATACCGTAAGCGCATGTTCTACCTAGCCGGGCGTATCGCAACGTTTACGGACAACAGGTGGACAATGTTGTTGCCGACAAGTGGTATCCAAGAGATCGGAAGAGGCAACCCGGAGGGACTCCATAATGTGTGGAGTTCAATTTTGTTAAATGATCTGAGACAAATGGAAAAGAATGACGCAATCATGAGAGAATCGAAAGCATCATCTACATTTTTTTCTCCCTACATCTTGCTTCATTGATCTATGAGCTTCCCCCTGATCAGCCAAAAGCGGATATAGATAGCGTTTGAATGTGGATCTCCAGTACGCCGATGACAACGTAGTACTCAGTCATTCATGCTTAGAACAGTAACAATATTACTATTGCGTATAAACGTTTAGGGTTCACTATAAATACTAACGGTAGCCTGTAATGACATGCATAAGATCTGGTCATCAAATCTAAGTAGAGAATTCAAACTTGAAATATTCAAAGCCACAGTCGAACCAATTCTACTATATGGCTCAGAAACCTGGACGTTATCAAAGAAGCTTGAGAGGCGATTGGATGGAACCTACACTCGCCTCCTTATGAGAGCTCAAAATCTCTCGGGGAAGCGCCATCCAACCAAAATGCAAATATATGGGAAACTACCACCTGTGTCATCTCTTGTGAAAGGTAGGAGAGTCCAGTTTGCTGGACATTGTTGTAGAGCTGAAAAAGAAGTAATTTCTACTCTTCTCTGGAATACCAGAGGGCGCACACTCTCCTACCCTGATGTAATCTCCAGGGATACAGGCATCCAGCAACAGGACCTCCGTAATGCCATGATGGACCGTGAAGTCTGGCGTAGCATGGTAAATTCCATTGTCTCAACCACGGTCGAACAATGATGATGATGATAAATACTAAAAAGACCCTAGTCCTCATTCAGCAAGTCACGAATTCTGCCTTCCGGATCTCAACAACCATCATTTAAAAACGAAGATAGCGATTTACCATGCTGTTGTAATATCCACGCTTTTATATGGTTGTGAGTGAAGGCGCATGTTTCAGTGGTTAGAGCGTCGAGCTTACGATCATGAGGTTGTGAGTTCGATTCCCGGACCGGGCTGTGTTTTGTGTTCTTCAGCAAGACACTTTATTTCACGTTGCTCCAGTTAACTCAGCTGTAGAAATGAGTTGCGACATCACTGGTGCCAAACTGTATCGACCTTTGCCTTTCTCTTGGATAACATCAGTGTTGTGGAGAGGGGAGGTTAGTATGAATGGGCGACTGCTGGTCTTCCGTAGACAAATTTGTCCGGACTTGTGTCTCGGAGCGTAACTTTCTAGGTGCAATCCCATGGTCATTCATGACCGAAGGGGGTCTCCCATATGGTTGTGAAACCATATAAATGTTTTGAATATATCTTCAATAACTGCGTGGATAAATCAAGCCTCCGTCATCAGGATAGAAAAGAGATGGAATGATTAAATGTGGAGAGCTAATCGTATCAGAGGGAAGAAGCAAGGAAGGGGTCGACCCTGATGGTGGAGGCTCGATTTATCCAATGTTAATTGCTTCAACTACGGCCGCATGTTGTGATGAACTACATCTACCAACATTATGATTAATCTCCGAGTTCCCAGAAATGGTAGTTGAACTTTTAACACCTTTCTTCCTCCAATTTAATTTTCTCTGTCGTTTGTATTCTGTGTAAGAATGATCTATTAATATAAACATCTATATATTTATACTTAAATATTCATCGTCTGAAAGTCTCCACTTTTTGCTTTCTTTCGTTTTGCAGGTATACATATATACATATATACATATTCTGTATTTCATACCCGGACTGATTTATTTCATATATCTAATTTATTTATATGCATAATTGCCTCCATATCTGCTCGACTTGGCCCCACTTATATCCAGTCTTTTTCCCGTGGAATCGATTCCCTGCAAAGACATTAGAGTCTATGTTTGAATCATTTGAGTACTATTGACTTCTATACTGAGAATCTCTCGATCTCGTCCGTTGACTATATTTATGTATGTATGTCATTATACAGTTTTATTTCAAGATTTATTGGCAATATAGAAAGTGCCGGTTCCTAACCTAGAGCGAAAGCTCCTTCATTTTATTTTCAACATCAGTGTATTTTTTGGTTTGTATGTGTAGACTTGTATGTTTTGTTTTATGTATGTTTTCTTATGCCTATAATTGCATATCTAGACATGCTCATATGTGTATACGTATTGATGTATGTATTATGTATGTATATATGTATGTATGCATGTATGTTTGTGTGTGTGTGTGTGTGTGTACGTATCTATGCATATATGTATGTACGTACGTACCTATGTATGTATACTTGTATAAAGGTGAAATTTTATTCTGAGGAAGAAACCATACTCTTTACTATTCCACTCACAAACTGTACTTGTGACGTGCAAATTAGCTGGCTTATTCCTATTTCCTGTGAACCTTATTTTATCAAGTTTGTCACTTAGGTATTAACTCACAAGTGCACCATTGAGTTTTTGGTATAAATTGAAATTTTTCATATGGGTATAGACGCTGGAGATTTTGAAGCAGTTGTCCATAGTTATCCTGTTCCCTTTGATATTCGAAGATGTTTTCCCATCAGCAAGGAAACCGAGCTGTATGACTGTACATACGTGTGCTTGTCCCAACCAAATATGTCTCGTCTGATATGTTTACAGTTGACAGAAGCTTGAATGGAAATGTTCCACCAATATCTCTATGTTGATATCTGTGTATGTATTCATATACAGCAGGATTCTCTATATTCATTTCTGGGCAGGCCTGTTATCGGGATCGCACTATAAATTGCTTATCTGTATGTATGCATGTATATGTATATGTATCTATCCATCAGTCTATCTATCTATCTTTCTAACTGCCTACATACCTACCTACCTACCTACCTACCATCATACATATCTACCAACATACCTATGTATGTATGTATGTATGTATGTATGTATGTATGAAACAACAGATAGTTTTTATATCTTAACGGATGAAATTTAGGTTTACGTGTTCAGTGGAAACCGTTTAATATTTATTTTCGGTTAAAACTCTATGACATTGTTGTATCCATAATACATTAAAAATCCAAACACTCTTATAAAAGTCTATTTCGTCAGCTTTCCCAAAATAGATTGGTACATATGACATGACCTCTCAAAGGTTAAAAATATCCTTTCATATGTCTGGACTACATTACAAATCGATGTTTATTCTATTATTTCGATCTACTTAATAAGCAAATTCTGGGAAAGAACGTGTGTAAAATTTCTATATGAAGTATGGATTCTTATCAACATAGACTAGAAGTCACTATAAGCTCATATACAATTATTACATTTCTATAATTCCTTATGTATATTTATTCTAATCTCTCAATGGTTGTAATGTTATTAATCAGTTGCATTCGATCGAACAATTTCAATTAACTGTACACAAGCACACACACACACACACACACACATAACAAAACACACATTTATATAAATATAAGTGTATGTATTCTCATACATGTCTCTGTGCACATGAGTGTATGTACGAGTATATAAGATTGCTTTTGTTCGTGTCTTTTTCTATGTATGAGTGCTAGTGAGAGTGTTTCGGGAACGTTTTCCT
>NC_042997.1:180680931-180690931 GCF_006345805.1 Octopus sinensis
ACATACATAAATAAATATATGCACATATAATTACACATGTCTAATATTCAAACATTCCTTTCCTCGTTGAGTTGATTTATCTATCCATTCATTTGTCTATCTAAATAAATGTAATAAATGTAAAGATGTGAAAGATGTGTGTGTGTGTGTGTGTGTGTGTGTGTGTGTGTGTAATTTAATGTATATGGTATATAGATACGAGCTACTAATTGTTTATTGCTTGAAATGCGTGTCTACACAGCTATCTCCACCAAATCTCCACCCTCTGGTTACATGGTCTCTTCAATTTGCAAACCAGGATGCTAGTACAAGAGAAATTAGAATAGAAAGCGACAATGTGAATACAAATACTGGAAGGATGTATATCACCAGAAAAAGCAAAGAAAAGAACAAAATAGGGTTATGTTCCCTTTGGCCGTAAAGGCATGTTTAAACTAGTTGTTTAATGCTTCAACAGCGAGGGGTTCAGATTGTGGGAGAAAATAGCTCAATCCGGAGTGGGTGGTGCCCTCCAGTTGACGAAAAGCGATTTGACCATATGTTTGCATCTGCTGAAAATTTCGGATCTGGAATTCAGTAGCGCGGTGGAATACTTAGATCTAAAATGTATTATGCGATATTACAGCCTTGCATAAGTTGCATTTCTCGGATCCATTAACATATAACATAGATTTATCTACTATCCTATATTTGGTTGTATGTGGTAAGCAGTTGGTCTTTAAACTCCATTCGTGAGCAGCCAAATTATTGGATTTACTTTTGTTGATGTCTCAGAAGCAAAATGGGTCGCCTGCATAAATTCCTTTGAATCACTTTAGCGTTTACAAAAACGCCTGCTCGAGTGGGCAAACTTCAGGATCATGACCGATGATGTTCTAGTTATTATTATCACTATTGCAGCAGTTTTCATGAGTATTATTTGTGTCTATTTTTACAAGGCTGAGTTGCTCTCTGTTTAATGCAACGATTTGGGAGTTACGTTTCGGTGTGGTGGGATAATACGGTTTGATAGTGGTTCGAGTTAAAATGGAAACGATGAAATGGAAAACGATATTTATGTTGCTGCGGGGAATTTAATCTGAGAATGTTAAGAAGAGTTTGGGGTGAGACTTAACTCGTAAAAAGAACGAATGGGCGAAACATAGGATCTCGCATTTCCTATTTGGTGGTCGGGAATTCTCGTGGGAAGACTGTGTCTTGTATCAAATAATTTTATTATGATTTTGAGCCACCCAATAATTAACTCTTCTGTATAATGTATCTTTCCTTCTAACTATAATCTTAACGCAATTTTAAAAACCAGTCTAGCTTTCCGAAACATTTGAAAACTCTGCTTTGCTCATGTTGCATTTATGTGCAATTTTTCATATAAATTCTATGACTTATAACTGCTATAGACTATTCGTGATTTTTCGTTGATAGGCTCTCATTTCGAATGTTCTTTTAGACGAGTATTCTACCAATTAACTACCTCATGCTGATAGAGAATATCTCTCTGAATGGTACTTCGTCATATTCCTATCTCACGCTTGTACAAGCACCTTATCACCCATTATACACACACACAGACACAGATACATACATACACCCCACCCCATATATATGGTTGTCTATACAGATTGACAAATATATATATATATACATATATATATACATAGATACATATGTATACATGTATATACTCATATATACATATATATACTTATATATATATATATATATATATATATAGTTCTAGTATTTAGGATTTCGTCTGTTTTCATTTAATTCCGTATACAGATGTTTTAAATACATTATCTCTATAGTTATAAACGGAACTATTGATCCATCTGTGCACTGCACAGTAACACATTTCCCAGTTGTATTTAATGAATATCTTCTCTCATAAATTCATTTCAGTGCTTTAGGTTGTATATATATATATATATATATATATATTTGTGTGTGTGTGTGTGTGTGTGTGTGTATGTAAGTATGTATGTATGTGTGCATGTATGTATATTTGTATGTATGAATGTATAATCAGAAAATGGAGAAAACCTCAGAAGCACATCAATTGGACCACATTTATAGCTTATTTAATACAGAACATGTTATAACATTTACGTAACATAACAAATCTTACGGCCGTTTCCGCATCCGAGGCCAATCAATGTTCTACAAATAACTGCGAAAATAAAATTTTTCATCTTCATAGGACACTGGAACCAGGGCATGGAGCATCATCAGCGTAAAACACTTTGGGCACCTAGACTTCTTTTCTAGGCCATGTTTTCTTTCCTATTTCTTCTTCGTTTTGTTTATTTTGGATGCTTTTACTCTCATGAAGCTACGTGCCCCGGTTCGAATGTCCTATGAAGATGAGCATAGTGTGCTCTGCATAAACATATCCAGAGAAAACCCGGGTAATGGATGCCGATAATATATACGGATATTTTATCTCTTGTACAACATCATTGTGGCTTATTTACCCTAAGCGAATGTTTCTCATAGCTAATAAACAAAAATGATTTTCTCATATCTCTTACTCAACGGCCGCTCCATAATGCACATATGTGTGTATATGTATGTGTGTTTTTTGTGTGTGTGTGCGTGTGTGTATGCGTGTATGTGTGCGTAGAATATTGAAAAGGAACACACGAGTTGATATGTATAAGGTAAAAAAGGGGAGGTAGTAAATGCTAAAATAATTTTATCATGGACATTTTACTACCGGTTGCAACTTTTCCAACTTAGGGTATGAAAAACTATCAAATTGTGGAAAAATTTAATGAAATGCTTTTTAAAAGATATATATTTCAATAGTTTTCAAATGCAAAGGAGATTTTCCTTTTTTCTGCCTGTCTGTCTCTCTTGTGGGTTCTAGGTAGTTAGCAGCAGCCATTTTGATATGAATTCTTGTTTTTGATTGCCTAAGCAGCAGTAGTAGTAGAGAAAGGGGGCGGCGGAGAAGAAGAAGGAGAAGAAGAAGAAGAAAGAAGAAGAGAAGAAGAAGAAGAAGAAGAAGAAGAAGAAGAAGAAGAAGAAGAAGAAGAAGAAGAAGAAGAAGAAGAAGAAGAAGAAGAAGAAGAAGAAGAAGAAGAAGAAGAAGAAGAAGAAGTCTGTTA
The DNA here is from genome assembly GCF_006345805.1 of Octopus sinensis. Taxonomy (NCBI): domain Eukaryota; kingdom Metazoa; phylum Mollusca; class Cephalopoda; order Octopoda; family Octopodidae; genus Octopus; species Octopus sinensis. The sequence goes on from NC_042997.1 coordinate 180,684,039, forward strand.
CCAGAGCCTTAGAATAACACCCACGCAAGTATTAACGATATATTCAAAACTGTCATCTCAAGAATTTATTCAGAACAATTTCAATCATTACTACCATCCACAACGAATCACTTTTAGTTCACTTCATCATTTACGTGGGTTCCAACAGCATCCTGTTACTGTGATATCACTTCCGCATTCTTCTTCTTCTTCTTCTTCTTCTTCTTCTTCTTCTTCTTCTTCTTCTTCTTCTTCTTCTTCTTCTTCTCCACCGCATCCTCTTTCTACAACTACTACTGCTGCTTAAACAATCAAAGACACGAATTCATATCAAACTAGCTGCTGCTAACTGTGGCTGTGTGGTAAGAAGCTTGCTTCCCAACCACATTTTTCCGGGTTCAATCCCACTGCGTGACACCTTAGGCAAGGGACTTCTAGGTGGCGAGCTGGCAGAAACGTTAGCACGCCGGGCGAAATGCGTAGCCGCATTTCGTCTGCCGTTACGTTGTGAGCTCAAGTTCCGCCGAGGTCGACTTTGCCTTTCATCCTTTCGGGGTCGATAAATTAAGTACCAGTTACACACTGGGGTCGATGTAATCGACTTAATCCCTTGTCTGTCCCCTCTATGTTTAGCCCCTTGTGGGCAATAAAGAAATATACCTAGAACCCACAAGAGAGACACAGACAGACAGAAAAGGAAAACTATGGAAATATATTTCGTTTTTGGATTTGGTTTACAACTTTCTTTATGTGAGTTCGTTTGTTGAAGCATATTCTGTTGTGTCTGGGGAGGGTCATTTTCTTTTTGTACCTTATAATTTAACACACGCACCGGTAAACTTTCCACTTATTTCTTATTTTTATTTTCCTAAAATTTTCGTTGCATCTTACCACTTTTTCACACTTGAATCTTGGAATAGTCAAGGCTATTGAAAATGTTGCAAGACGCAACGAACATTTTAGGAAAATAAAAATGAGAAAGAAGGGGAAATTTTACCGGTGAGTGTGTTAAATTATAAGGCATAAAAAGAAAATAACCCTCCCCAAACACAACAGAATATACTCTCCCTTTACTCTTGTACTTGTTTCAGTCATTTGACAACGGCCATGCTAGAGCACCGCCTTTTAATCGAGCAAATCGACCCCAGGACTTATTTTTTAAAGCCTAGTACATATACTATAGGTCTCTTTTGCCGAACCACTAAGTTACGGAGGACTTAAACACACCAACATCGGTTGTCAAGCGATGTTGGGGGGACAAACACAGACGCACAAACATATACACACACATACATATACATATATACATATATACGACGGGCTTCTTTCAGTTTCCGTCTACCAAATCCACTCACAAGCTTTTGGTCGACCCGAAGCTACAGTAGAAGACACTTGCCAAGGTTCCGCGCTGTGGGACTGAACCCGAAACCATGTGCTTGGTAAGCAAGTTACTTACCACACAGCCACTCCTGCACCTATGGAAATATATTTTTTTAAATACATTTCATTTAATTTTTTCACAATTTAATTGTTTTTCATACTTAACTCTAAGTCGAAAAAGTCGCAATGACTGGAACCGGTAATAAAATGTTCTTCATGGTAAAATGATTTTAGCATTTTCTACCTTATATTATTTTCCTTATATATATGTGTTTGTGTGTTATATATATGTATGTAAGGAGTAGATCTCTCTGAATAGTACTTCGTGATATGCCTATGTTATAAATCAATGTATTTTATTTTTATTGAGGTTTTGTTTCATAGTTATATAGTTGCTCATGTTGCTGTGTTTCCGACGATTTTTATTCCTTGCCTCAGAACAGCTTGACTATATTAGAAATATTTTATATTTGATTGCCTTTGTTTGAAACCTCTAATTTCTGTTGATTATTTTCCTGCAGAATGAACGACTACAACGCGTTAATATTTTTTTTTTGTTTTACGCCGAATCCCATTTGCGAATTAATCCAGAAACGGTAGTTGTTATCGAATTGCCATGTAAATTAAATGAAATATTCAAATTTCACATAAAAAACTATTTGGACAATTCCGACTGGAACATTAAGAACACTGAAATAAATAAGCTGTGGCTATAATAATCTGAAATGATCTAGAGAAACTAAAGATAATTAAAAGTGATACTAAACAAGTGGTGGGGAAAAAGATCCGGAAATTTATTGCCTGTATGATAACAGCTATCAGAAGGAATTGATTAATCTCTGCCCATACGATCAGTTAATGCACACAACCGTGCTATGAACAAAATGCTTCAAATTTAAACTTAAAATGAATTAACCATGGTTATCAAATGTATTTAGCACTACACTAATACGTTGAGAGCTTGAATCTCTTGCCTTACATTTCTTCCATTATGCACCATATCTCCGATGGGAGAGTGACATACATAGTAATTTATGGGGTTATATCCCTCAGGTATCGAAGTTAATTAACATTATGACATTACCCGGAACATATATCTCTTATTGTTGCATAAACGTATTATATTCAGATGTGTTTATAGTAAAGATTGATTTAACTCATATTCTAACTACTGTGTTACTATGCTTTCCTGTTCGAGGGTAAAGCTACTTTCAAGCTTTCTGCACGCGACATAAATTACATATAAGTCTGTATTATTGCCAGCTCCCTGCATGGACGAAGGAACTGCTTATAGTATCATTCTTTTCTCTCTCAATTATTCGATGTTGTCAAGTACCATTCTATCACCAACTTCTCTAGGGAAATTCAAATGACCCTCAGAATTGATTTTTCTGTTGGCGTTATGTCAAATTTAAATTCTAGTGTCTGCTTGGCACTCTTTCAGACGTATTCACTGATGTATATTTGCATGTTCAGGAAGTGGGGAAGAAATCACCAGTTAGAAAGGCATTGTTTGACAGTTTGATGCAAATCACTAATAATAGTATGAATGTCGTCTATTAAGTAGTAGAAATTATCATAATATCTGGGAGCATGAAAATTCGGATTGATGTTAGGGATATCATGTAATGAAGAAACAATCTAATATGTATGCTGTGAGGAGATAAGTTTAAACATTGATATTAACTTAATCTAATTAGATGCAAACTACGGAAAGTAGATAAATTCCATTAATCCACTAATATAAATTCCATTAATCATTATGATAATTTTTGACGCTTACTCGTGTACAGTTTCTAAATATATATATAGCTATGGACTCAGTAATTTTGCAAGTATGGAGAAGGCTACATTTAAATGAAGAAGTCTAATAAAAAGAAATCATGCTCGGATTTTGTTCTTTCCTATTTGATTAAATTACGTGGTATCAAAAGGTTTCCGGTCTAGATATGCTTAATAAAAAAAATAACTTATTTAGCTACGATTTAACATAATCTCCCTTGAAATAGTCACTTTGCACAGCAATACACTGGTCCCAACGTTCTTGTCACTTTTGGAATCCGGCCTGGAAGTCGTTTCCTGTAAGCGAGTCGAGGACCCTCTGCTACCCGCTCTGGATCTCGACAACAGTGTTAAAAAGGTGACCTATGAGCTGCATTTTCAATTTGGAGAAGCGATTGAAGTCTCTGGCGAATAGGGCGTGTGTCGAAGCGATACCACGTTGTTTTGGGCAAGAAACTAACGAGGATGCAATGTCGTTGTGAAGAATCCAATTCTTCGCGCTCCACAAATCCGGTCGCATTCGCCAAATGTCCTTCCTCGAATGCTTCAAAACGTTGCAGTATAACTCTCGACTGATAGTATGGTCCTGGAGAACAAATTCTTGATGCACAATACATTTCCGGGTGTGACGCTCGTGGGAGGTCTTCCAGATCGGTCAACTTCTTCCAAGGATTTTTCTTCTGCTTTTGTATCGCCCATGTCACTCGACGTATTGCGTACTACCCATTGCCTAGTACTTGTGAGCTTGCCGAAGCATGCTCAATGTCTCAGTTGTAGACTTCCAAAGTTTAACGTAAAATTTCACATTGGCTCTTTGATCCTGTCCATGAAAAAATCGCAGACTACAACATACACGTGATCAAAAAACACACAAATTTCATATCTTGCGAAGGAAACACAACGATGTCACTCGATACACTGACTCACAAAGGTCAGTGCTAGCCCTCAATGCACACACGACAGTGTGCTGCCATCTGTTGGCACGCTACAGAACTAGTCCGGAAACTGCTTGATACCACCCCGTAAATATTAGTCTCAGCTATTGTTCTTCCGTCCTGATGAGAAATGTTAAATAATTGCATTTTTATCTCCTCATTATTGTAAAAAAAAATATCGGCTCTGATTTTATGTGGATAAAAATTCCTATATGTAATTTTGTAATCAAATAGTGAAATACTCTTCAATAATGATGCGCTACAATTTTATTATTATTTAAACGAGGCGAGCTGGCAAGACTATTACTGCCCCGGAGCAAATGCTTGGCCTCATTTCTGTCGACTATATGTTCTGAGTTGAAACTCCCCCAGGGTCGACTCTGCCTTTCATCATTTCTGGGTCGATAAAATAATTACCAGTTGGACAATGGAGTCGATATAAACGACTTTCTCCCTCCCCACGAAATTGCTGGCCTTGTGCCAAAATTTTAAATCATTATTGATGGTTATCTAATTAATAATGAATTCGTAATAATGAGTTGATAAGCAAATCAATTCTGGTGTCTATTGAACAACAATGAAATTGACAGTTGCTTACAGCTTAGGTCATTGTCCTAGCTTTAAAAAAGTTTCTTCCACAAACTGCAAAGGACTCCCATAAGTCCGACTTTGGCTACGGAAAGTTGACAATATTTACTTTTCACAACGACAACTATGGATAAAATGTTTAATAACCGCAAACAAGTTGGGAGACTAGTCAGCATGTAGGCGCAGGAGTGTCTGTGTGGTAAGTAGCTTGCTTACCAACCAAATGGTTCCGGGTTCATTCCCACTGCGTGGCAACTTGGGCAAATGTCTTCTACTATAGCCTCGGGACGACCAAAGCTTGTGAGTGGATTTCGTAGATGGAAACTGAAAGAAGCCCGTCGTGTATATATATATATATATATATATATATATATATGTGTGTGTGTGTGTGTGTGTGTGTGTGTGTGTGTTGTGTGTGTGTGTGTGCGTGTGTGTGTGTGTGTGTCTGTGTCTGTCCACCCAACATCACGTGACAACCGATGATGGTGTGTTTACGTCCCCGTAACTTAGCGGTTCGGCAAAAGAAACCGATAGAATAAGTACTGAACTTACAAAGAATATGTCCTGGTGTCGATTTGCTCGATTAAAGGCGGTGCTCCAGCATAGCCACAGTCAAATGCCAGAAACAAGTAAAAGAGTAAAAGCGTAAATAGTATAGCAGAAAGCTCGACTGAAAGAAAAGTTCTCTACTCATTTTACATATGACACAAATTCATTGGTTTCCTCTTCACTGAGTTGGCGTTGCAAAATCAATTAGCACTGCAAATAGGATTCAACGTATCCCTAATGAAAAGTATATTTCGGCAAATGAATACTGTGCAGTATGTTCACGTGGAGTTTAACTGAGTGATGGAGTGAAAAAGTAGCTGGCAGAAACGTTAGCACGCAGGGCGAAGTGCTTAGCGGTATTTCGTCTGCCGTTACGTTCTGAGTTCAAATTCCGCCGAGGTCGACTGTGCTTTCATCCTTTCGGGGTCGATTAAATAAGTACCAGTCACGCACTGGGGCCGATATAATCGACTTAATCCGTTTGTCTGTCCTTGTTTGTCATCTCTGTGTTTAGCCCGTTGTGAGTAGTAAAGAAATAGGTATTTCGTCTGCCAAAACGCTATGAATTCAAATTCCGCCGAGGTCAACTTTGCCTTTCATCCTTTTCGGGGTCGATGAATTAAGTACTAGTTACGCACTGGGGTCGATATAATCGACTTAATCCCAGTGTTTGTCCCCTCTGTGTTTAGCTCCTTGCGGGCAATAATGAAATAAGAAGCTTCTTTGTGACTGCGGAAAAAATAAATTCAGCCGTGGTCATCAACAAAACAGTAATTCATTGTGGAGGCGCTTTTGCTGATTAATGCTGCCTAATAGCTCCGCATTGTTATGTACGCACAAATAGGTTACAGAAAAAAAGTTAATGATATGTTTCATTATGATAATAAGAGATAGGATCTGTTCTTTTTATATCAAAATACATCTAGATGTAATCTGCATATTTCAACACTGTAACATTCTTCATGTCGGCAGCTATGTCATTAATATGTGCAACAAACAATTGGGGTCCAAGAACGGATCCCTGTGGTACACTAGATGTCATCTCACAGAGTGAAGAATGATATCCGAAAACCGTAACTAGCTCGTTTCAACCGAGTTATAGAGATTGTCTCTCGCACCCGTTGCAGAGAGTTTTGCCATGAATCATTTGTGCGGCACAGAAGTGAAGGCTTTAGCAAAGTCACCCAGCAATTCGGTCGATGTCCTCAACAAACTCGGTGAGTTTGCTGCAGCAGCTGGACACTTTTAAACAAAAATACTACCAACATTATATTGTAACATTTTTTCATTTCAATTCTTGCAACTTTTTATCCAGTGAGAAAAACTATGGTTATGTCACTAAGAAAATTACTCCACTTAACCAGCAACAATGAAATACATCAGATATATTTTCAACTTCTAGTATCCGACAAAATCCATAGAGAAGGAAGAAGACGTTGAGAAAAGACGTATTTAACAGAGAAATAAGATGTCCTATCCGATAAACAACGAAACCTCCGTTGAACAATATTATGTTCGTTCCATTGTTGATTAATATGCGCCAGTAATGAGTGATTAGTGTTTATACCCCAAACCACTGACCTGAAAGTAAAAACTAACAACTAGTTTCTATTGATTTCTCATTATATTATCAGATTCGGGGTAATATCTTAATCACTTCCAGATTAATTTATAGAAATA
>NC_042997.1:180693431-180698431 GCF_006345805.1 Octopus sinensis
GTTAGAGCATCGAGCTTACAATCGTGGGGTTGTGAGTTCGATTCCCGGACCGGGCTGTATGCTGTGTTCTTGAGCAAGACTTTTCATTTCAAGTTGTTCCAGTTCACTCAGCTTTACAAATGAGTTACAACATCACTGGTCCCAAGCTGTATCGGCCTTTGCCTTTCCCTTGGATAACATCAGTGGTGTGGAGAGGAGAGTCTACTAGCCTTCTCAAACAATCTTGCCCTGAATTGTGCCTCGGAGGGTAATTTTCTAGGTGCAAACCCATAGTCATTCATAACCGAAGGGGGGTCTCATGTATATATATATATATATATATATATACGAGCAAAACACCCTCCCCTCAAATGGACGGTGCTGAGTTCTCAAACATCTAAACCAAATCTTTTCGAAACAACTTGTCCGACCGTCCTATAGGCCTCCCCTTTGAGAAACAATGATTTAACGTAAATTTGAGACACCAGCAAAAGAAGAAATAAAGATAGACTTTTTTCTATTCCAAAGAAAAACGATTTCATTCACACAAACATGCAACCGAACAGTCTAAAGCACCAGTAATGATAAGGCTGTTGACTGGGAGAACACAAACATGATTTAAACAGTAAGCTTGGTAGGAAAAAAAACGTGCCTTTAAGCAGTACAAAAACAACAAAAAATGGAAGGTGCAGTTATGTACAGATTAACGGAAGAAAAGCGGAACAAAAACGGGTTTATCGATCGCATTCTCACCTGGAATCGCTTTTTATAAGTTTTTCAAGATTTATACATGCCCTAATACCGTCAGTATCTACATATCAAATTTGAATGCAATCGGATGGAGGATGCCCGAGATCCTAGAAGACACACAGACAGACAGACAAAACGGATTTTATATAATAGATATATATATATGTATATATATATATATATATAGAGAGAGAGAGAGAGAGAGAGAGAGAGAGAGAGACTGAGAGACGCATATATTACGTTTGGGGTCATTAGTAATATGACTAATGACCCCAAATGTAATATATACGTCTCTCTCTCTCTCCTCTCTCTCTCTCTCTATATATATATATATATATATATATATATATATATATATATATATTATATAAATCCGTTTTGTCTGTCTGTGCGTGTGTCTTCTAGGATCTCGGGCATCCGCCATCCGATTGCGCTCAAATTTGATATGTAGATACCGACGGTATCAGATCGTGTTTTGGTAAGTACTTTTTTCTTTACCTATACAAATACCCATCATTATATCTAAGTCCATATCTATTTATTGGCGTGTTTATTTAACTCGATGTTTACCTATGTCATTGTCATTTCCACGTCATCTATTTTAATCAGAAAATGAAGATGCTGACATTGTGATGCTGAGTAATAATCCTATATTCCTGTACGATTGCCTTTTAATTAGTTTTGTGACATTGTCTACCATTTGTATTTTCGATTCTAGGAAAGCAAGGAATGAAAGAAAATATATGACACAACATGGGTAATATATTTCTCTTCAAAACATCCATTAAAGAAATAAAACATACATCTTTAGGATATATATATATTCATAAAACCTAATGGAAGTCAAAACTGTTATCGATTACACAACTCTGCATTTACCATATTCCATATACATTAATATTCTATAATTAATTTCAAATAATTGTACAGCGAAATGCATACACGTATTTCATTTTCCGTTTTTTTAACTTTTCACGTTTTCTATATGCTTCCTTCTCAACTTTCTGTTTTCCTTCTCTCATCCAATTTTCAGTTCGTTATGATACGTGGTTTGTGGCTGATGAATATATTTTTTCTCAACATATGAAGCACATATAAACATGTATTGTGTCTATTAAATTATATATATATATATATATATATATATATATTATATATATATATATATATATATATATATATGAGTATAATCAACCGAAATTGCGAAGATAATCTGGTACTCGACTGAGGAAAGACAACTTCGAATGACCCGTCCTTGGTTTCTTCGTATCGTCTATCTGGATTTTTTGTCGTCTCATTTTTGTATCATCTAACTGTCCAGAGGTGTTTTGAGTTCATGTCCCATATATATATATATATATATATGTGTGTGTGTGTGTGTGTGTGTGTGTGTGTGTGTGTGTGTGTGTGTGTGTGTGTGTGTGTGTGTGTGTGTGTGTGGTTATCAGATAAATTCGTGAACTTTCCTACTTGGTACTCCATCATTGATTGTTCTAAAGAAGTAGAATTTAATAAAATTCCAAAAAGTTGTGCCAAATTTTGGATCGCAAACAAAAATGTCATATTTATATATATATATAAGTGAATTGAATAAATAAATATCACGATTACATTTCATAACGCAATCAAGGTGAGACAACTGAGAAGTCGTAGGTGAATACCTATTATAGAATAATTTACTCTATAATACATAATTTATTAAAATTAATACATATATTTCTTTCATTTTTGCTTAGTACAGTCAATTTGCTTAGTTTCGAACATCATACTTACATATATTCAACTCTGATATGACGAGATAGCAGCTTCATTTCTTACAGTATTTTTAGAACAGGTTAGTGGGTACTTGTAGCAAGTGACAATCTGCTTGAAGTGATATGTCCACATTTCACAGTATAGCCACCATCATACAACTAGAGACTTACAAAGATATAGTTTTATGACATCTTCATAAAGAAATACACAAAGCGATCAAAAGTATACATTTCGTATGAGAAAGCATCATAAAGTCAAGTTCTTCTACTAGTACAGATAGTTGACAGCTAAGTTATCGCAAATGGACTTATTTTTATGGAAACTTTTTGTATAAGACAGTGTATTTCATTATTGCCTATCAAACGTTTTATAGCGATCACATGATATGTAGATATGTGTGTGGTATGTGATGTGAATGTGTGTATTTATATGAGTGTATATGTGCATATGTTACGTGTGGTTCTGTGAGATGTGTGGTTGTACGTGATAAGATGTTCAAATGGAAGAAATTTTAATATCAATAAATGTAACACAGATTGGTTGTTACTTCAGAGGGTGATGATTCATCACTTTCTTACTCCTAGTGCCGGGGTTCCTCGAATATAGAGCAGCCCAGATATTTTACATGTTTGTGTGTGTATATGTGTGTGTGATAGTGAATGTGTTGTGTGTGTGTGTTTATATACATATATATATATATATATATATATATATGTTATGGGATGTATAGTTAGATAAGTATGGAGATAGCTAGCTAGATATGTATATATATATATATATATATATATAATATATATATATATATATATATATATTATATATATATATATATAGATAGATAGATAGATAGATAGATAGATAGATAGATAGATAGATAGATAGATAGATAGATAGATAGATAGATAGATACTTACATACAAGGCCAAAGAGGGTACGGGCGCCGCTATATATATTATATGTAGAAAAATACAAACTGGGACAAGAACGTAAAATATTTAGAAGACGATACAAAAAACACGGACGGGACATTCGAAACCTTCAATCTTCAGTCAAGAACCGGATCATCCTCGCAATTTCGGCTGATTAATCTTGAGATCGCTCCGATCCGGCCAGCCCCAAGGAAAAACTAAGCTACGAGCATTAGATTTCTTGGAAAAAGGATCAAATGTATACGAAACAAGGACAGAAAAACGGACGATGCCACACGAATATAAATACAAAAAACAATAATAGTAATAACAGGACAAAAACAGCGGGTGTCTTACGACTATAGACAGTACAACTAGTTTTAGCTGGCGTATTTGGAAAAAAATGCCTTGTTCGGCAGACGAAGACAACGATGTTCTCATGGCGCTGTTTATCCTTTGTGGTACGACGTAGAGCATCATATTAATGTGCGGAATACGAGTCACATAATTGTATTAATAAAATAAAAAAAACATATATCCCATGTTTTATAAAATATACGCACATTTTCTCTGCTTATTGAAACATTACATACCATTGCATAACACTGAAAGGGTGTATTAACCCTGATAATAAAATGATTCCACAAGCGATTATATAATCCTGGAAGCAATCCACTGAAACACGTATATGTTTTATGAGCAAAAAATATGTTTTCTGTATTTTATTAATGGGTGGGGTGTTGTAATTAGTTTGCGGCAGATTTCTTTTGCTTTGCAAATAATCACGTTTATGTTTTAGTAGAATGATTACTACAATGCATCACCATGCATTATGCATGTGAAACTGTTTTTCCCCTAATATTTATTTATATATACAATTTGCAGTTTGCTTTCTGTATTGTAATTCCGTTACCATTATTTTTATATATAATAAAATAAAAATAGGCATTTGTCGTTTACCTCTACAAAATGTTTATTATTACTGATTTTTAACAATTTATGAAAATTAGTAGGATAAAAATGTTAAATCATTTCATTTACTATTTCACGAGAATATATTCTTCAAGATTCATAGACACGTTGATAGTTTTAGATGTGCAATGTCCAGGTAATTCAGTATTTTTCTTTTTTCTTTATGCATAAAGATTGAATTTCTTTTTTTTGATGAAAATATTTCAGATATTTCAAAATTCACGTTAAGTGATTTTGGAAGAGACCTTGTGTATGATTTAGTCGCTTTTCTTGTTATTATTAGTCTTGATGATTTGTTCTAAGCCTGCTGGGATTGATCGAACTTGTTAATCGTTTAATATAAAAAGAACACTCGTCTTTATGCTATTTCAGGTAGGGAATAGTTATGACAACAGTAATGATTACGTTAAAACATTCTACAAGACATCGGATCGTAGTTTAATCTGTTGTTTCTTCTATGTAGTGGGACTGCCTGGAATGTTCTACGTCGACTCGTAAGAATGTGTTTAAATTTGCAGATACACAAAGGCTGTATCTTACTGGTGGAAACAGATGTTATGCATATCACAATTGCATAGATTTTGTTTTTTATCATATATATTCTCAACGTAGTGAATAAAGAATTCAAAGAGATGA
>NC_042997.1:180703431-180718431 GCF_006345805.1 Octopus sinensis
ATAGATAGATAGATAGATAGATAGATAGATAGATAGATAGATAGATAGATAGATAAATGATAGATAAAGAGAGGTAGATAGATAAATAGATAGGTAGGTAACTAGATAGATAGATCGATAGATAGATAGATAGATAGATAGATATGTTTCTTTATTAGCCACACAGGGCTGCACACAGATAGAACAAATTACAAGGTAGAGCTTTTCTTTTGAAGGTTTAAAAAAAAAAAAGAGGAAGGGAGAGTTTCGATCAAAAGGGATCGTAAAAGGAGAGAAAGAGGACAAAAAAAAGGGGGGGTTAAAAAAAAAGGGGGAGAGGAAAAAAAAAAAAATTGATCAATAGGGATCGTTATCACAGAAATGTCAATATGAAGTGTAAAGGGGAGGACAGGTGAGGTTTACCCGTGGAAAGAAAAGCCTACGGAAAAGACCACGGTAACCTCGGTCAATGGAGTCACATGTTATATTTCTTTTTTTTTTATTTTTGCGAATAAGCAACTCTCTGTTTTCAATTTCTGGGTTCATAGGATCATGCCCAAGGTGGCTTCGTCATTCATACGTGCCATTCTTGCTACATTCACCCATCTTTTTTTAAAACATTCGCTAGACAAAACTTGCCTCTCTACTCTCACTTTCCTTTTCAAGTGGTACTTGAAGAAGTTGATGAGAGATTGACCAGAGAGGAAAGTGTTTGTCTCCAACCCTTTCAGACGCGTCCACCAGATACATTCTTTCGCCATAGCCACAAGGATGATAAAAATAGCTCTTCCTTCCCGTTTGAAGGAGGGAGGCGTGACAATATTGACGATAGACTCAGCTGATAAACCGACTCGTCCCACACGTGACAGCAGTTGTTCGACATAAGCCCACAGGTCGGAAATTGTTGGACAGTGCACGAGTGCGTGCAGAACGGTTTCGTCGCTCTGACCGCATCTCGGGCAGGTCGGCCCCGTGTTTCTCGAGCCGTGTCTGTAGAGCTTATCCCGAACGGGTAGCGCTTCTCGGTAGCACTGCCAGGCCAGGGATCTCTGGAAGTTGTCCATGGGCCCTGGCCCGAAAGACGTCCTGAACAGGCGGGTCAGGTACTCCTCGTCGACGTCCAGGTTCGCCCCGAGCTCGTCGTCGTACCTCCCCTCCACTAAACCCCTATAGAATGCTTTGGTTGTGTTGAAGTCACTCAAGGTCGACCCAGGACGGCAGAGTTGCTTGAGAGCAACGCGACACTCGCGGTGCCATTCGCCCTTCTTCGGCCTCTTTTTGATCCACGACTGCAGTTCGGTCAGATAGATAGATAGATAGAGAGAGAGAGAGAGAGAGAGAGAGAGAGAGAGATAGATAGATAGTAGATAGATAGATAGATAGATAGATAGATAGATAGATAGATAGATAGATAGATAGGCAGACAGAGAGACAGGCAGACAAACAGACAGACAGACAGATAGACAGATAGATAGACGACAGAAGACAGACAGACAGATAGACAGACAGATAGATAGATAGATAGATATGTTTCTTTATTAGCCACACAGGGCTGCACACAGATAGAACAAATTACAAGGTAGAGCTTTTCTTTTGAAGGTATTAAAAAAAAAAAAAAAAAAAGGAAGGGGGAGGTTCGATCAAAGGGATCGTAAAAGGAGAGAAAGAGGACAAAAATAAGGGGGGTTAAAAAAAAAAAAAAAAAAGGGGGGGGAGAGGAAAAAAAATGATCAATAGGGATCGTTATCACAGAAATGTCAATATGAAGTGTAAAGGGGAGGACAGGTGAGGTTTACCCGTGGAAAGAAAAGCCTGCGGAAAAGACCACGGTAACCTCGGTCAATGAAGTCACATTTTATTTCTTTTTTTTTTTTTTTTTTTTTGCAAATAAGCAACTCTCTGTTTTCGATTTCTGGGTTCATAGGACTATGCTCAAGGTGGCTTCGTCATTCATACGTGCCATTCTTGCTACATTCACCCATCTTTTTTTAAAACATTCGCTAGACAAAACTTGCTTCTCTACTCTCACTTTCCTTTTCAAGTGGTACTTGAAGAAGTTGATGAGAGATTGACCAGAGAGGAAAGTGTTTGTCTCCAATCCTTTCAGACGCGTCCACCAGATACATTCTTTCGCCATAGCCACAAGGATGATGAAAATAGCTCTTCCTTCCCGTTTGAAGGAAGGAGGCGTGACAATATTGACGATAGACTCAGCTGATAAACCGACTCGTCCCACACGTGACAGCAGTTGTTCGACATAAGCCCACAGGTCGGAAATTGTTGGACACTGAACGAGTGCGTGCAGAACGGTTTCGTCGCTCTGACCGCATCTCGGGCAGGTCGGCCCCGCCCGTGTTTCTCGAGCCGTGTCTGTAGAGCTTATCCCGAACGGGTAGCGCTTCTCGGTAGCACTGCCAGGCCAGGGATCTCTGGAAGTTGTCCATGGGCCCTGGCCCGAAAGTCGTCCTGAACAGGCGGGTCAGGTACTCCTCGTCGACGTCCAGGTTCGCCCCGAGCTCGTCGTCGTACCTCCTCCCTCCACTAAACCCCTATAGAATGCTTTGGTTGTGTTGAAGTCACTCAAGGTCGACCCAGGACGGCAGAGTTGCTTGAGAGCAACGCGACACTCGCGGTGCCATTCGCGCCCTCTTCCGCCTCTTTTTGATCCACGACTGCAGTTCGGTCAGATAGATAGATAGATAGAGAGAGAGAGAGAGAGAGAGAGAGAGAGAGAGATAGATAGATAGATAGATAGATAGATAGATAGATAGATAGATAGATAGATAGATAGATAGATAGATAGGCAGACAGAGAGACAGGCAGACAAACAGACAGACAGACAGATAGACAGATAGATAGACAGACAGACAGACAGACAGACAGATAGACAGACAGATAGATAGATAGATAGATATTTTCTTTATTAGCCACACAGGGCTGCACACAGATAGAACAAATTACAAGGTAGAGCTTTTCTTTTGAAGGTATAAAAAAAAAAAAAAAAAAAAGGAAGGGGGAGGTTCGATCAAAGGGATCGTAAAAGGAGAGAAAGAGGACAAAAATAAGGGGGGTTAAAAAAAAAAAAAAAAAAAAAAAGGGGGGGGAGAGGAAAAAAAATGATCAATAGGGATCGTTATCACAGAAATGTCAATATGAAGTGTAAAGGGGAGGACAGGTGAGGTTTACCCGTGGAAAGAAAAGCCTGCGGAAAAGACCACGGTAACCTCGTCAATGAAGTCACATTTTATATTTCTTTTTTTTTTTTTTTTTTTTGCAAATAAGCAACTCTCTGTTTTCGATTTCTGGTTCATAGGACTATGCTCAAGGTGGCTTCGTCATTCATACGTGCCATTCTTGCTACATTCACCCATCTTTTTTTAAAACATTCGCTAGACAAAACTTGCTTCTCTACTCTCACTTTCCTTTTCAGTGGTACTTGAAGAAGTTGATGAGAGATTGACCAGAGAGGAAAGTGTTTGTCTCCAATCCTTTCAGACGCGTCCACCAGATACATTCTTTCGCCATAGCCACCAGGATGATGAAAATAGCTCTTCCTTCCCGTTTGAAGGAAGGAGGCGTGACAATATTGACGATAGACTCAGCTGATAAACCGACTCGTCCCACACGTGACAGCAGTTGTTCGACATAAGCCCACAGGTCGGAAATTGTTGGACACTGAACGAGTGCGTGCAGAACGGTTTCGTCGCTCTGACCGCATCTCGGGCAGGTCGGCCCCGTGTTTCTCGAGCCGTGTCTGTAGAGCTTATCCCGAACGGGTAGCGCTTCTCGGTAGCACTGCCAGGCCAGGGACCTCTGGAAGTTGTCCATGGGCCCTGGCCCGAAAGTCGTCCCGAACAGGCGGGTCAGGTACTCCTCGTCGACGTCCAGGCCCCCGAGCTCGTCGTCGTACCTCCCCTCCACTAAACCCCTATAGAATGCTTTGGTTGTGTTGAAGTCACTTAAGGTCGACCCAGGACGGCAGAGTTGCTTGAGAGCAACGCGACACTCGCGGTGCCATTCGCCCTTCCTCGGCCTCTTTTTGATCCACGACTGCAGTTCGGTCATGGAGACGAGCTGCGGGAAAGCGTGCCTCACAAACGGCGACCACACCTGTTCACCGTCGTCTACATAGAGCCAGAGATGTCGCAGTCTCAGCGCGTGTCTGCGCATCATCAACCACGGCATGCCCAGCCCTCCTTTTAACGGGTGTTGACAGCAAATGGATCGCCTGACCATCGGGACGCATCCTTTCCACAAGAAGCGAAAGAGGATGCGTTGTAGTTTGGTGATGGTAGGGTCGGGACAAGGTACGACGGTCAGGCGGTAGTAGATGACGGACGCGATGTACGTGTTCGCCACCTCCGCTCGACCTTTTAGGGACAGTTTCCTCTCGGCCCATTGCCGGGCGAGAGTGACCACCCTACTCGTTATCTCGTTCCAGTTCTTCTCCACTTAGAGGTCCGGACCAAACCAGACCCGAGCAACTCAACCGGGCCGTCGGTCCAGCGTCCCACGACGGAGGCGCTGGTGGACGGCATGGGCTTGCTTCTCCAGGTGCCTAGTCGCAAGCCCACTGACTTTTCCCGGTTGATTTTCGCTCCTGTCACCGCTTCGTAGTTTTTCAGTGTCTCGCCGACCAGCTCGATGTGCTCGTGGCTAGACACTATGACGGTGACGTCGTCCGCGTATGCAGACACGCTCGTCCCGCATCCCAATTCTCGCGGGATGCCCCTTAGAGTCGCCAGCTTCGCAGTAGTGGCTCAAGTGTCAATACGTATAGAAGCGCCGAGAGGGGGCATCCCTGACGGACCGAACGTGCAATGTCGAAAGGTCTCGATAGATGTCCATTTACGCGAATTACCGAACGGATGCCTCTGTACAAGGCAGCTATCCAGCCGCGGAAGACGGGACCGAAACCAGCCGCTCTCAGGACTGCCTCCAAGTATCGATGGTCTACCCTATCAAAGGCTTTTGATTGATCCAAGTTGATCAGGGCCCCACCCATGCCAGGTTCGTTAACTACCCTGTCTATGATGTAGCGCATCAGATGGAGGTTGTCATGGATGGTCCGGCCTGGCACGGCGCATGTTTGCGCCTTGTCGACCAGTTTCTCGATGACAAGCGCCATAGATAGATAGATAGATAGATAGATAGATAGATAGATAGATAGATAGATAGATAGATAGATAGATACATAGATAGATATGTTTCTTTATTAGCCACACAGGGCTGCACACAGAACAAATTACAAGGTAGAGCTTTTCTTTTGGGGGTAAAAAAAAGGGGGTTGGTTTTCGATCAAAAGGGATCGTAAAAGGAAAGAAAGAGGACAAAAAAAGGGGAGGATTTTTAAAAAAAGGAGGGGAGAGGGAAAAAAAAGAAAAGGGGGGAAGAAAAAAAAGTTGATCAATAGGGATCGTAATCACAGAAATGTCAATATGAAGTGTAAAGGGGAGGACAGGTGAGGTTTACCCGTGGAAAGAAAAGCCTACGGAAAAGACCACGGTAACCTCAGTCAATGAAGTCACATGTTATATTTCTTTTTCTTTTTTTTTTGCAAATAAGCAACTCTGTATTAATTTTTACGGTTCATAGAATCATAGTCAAGGTGGCTTCGTCATTCATACGTGCCATCCTTGCTACATTCACCCATCTTTTTTTAAAACATTCACTAGACAACTAGATAGATAGATAGATAGATAGATAGATAGATAGATAGATAGATAGATAGATAGATAGATAGATAGATAACAAAACGGTCAGACTTTGTATCTGTTGTATGACTATTTACTTACCTCTAAATAATGCAGTGAATGTCTGTTATTTTCAATCATTAATTTATTGGCTTCTTGTATTAGCACAAAAACGAAAACTTGAACAAGATTAGTGAGTATACTAAATTATATCGAGCTGATTAGATTCAGAGTACTTATTTAGTCGACCCTATTTTCAATATATTTATAATGGTGTCGACTTTACATCTTATCCTTTTCCAATCGATAAAATGTGAACCAAATAATAATAATAATAATAGTAATAATAATAATAATAATAATATAATAATAATAATAATAACAATGTTAATAATAATAATAATTCGTCGTAATAATTTCAAGATATTGGCATTTTGCCTTGTCAATGGAAATCAATAGTTTGTAGGTTATAATCCAACACCGACTTCTTGCCAGAATGATGCTGCGAGTTGAACTTGTATAATTTTTTTTATTTGCTACTTGTTCTTATTTTTACTTGTTCTGTCAGATTATATTTTCCAGATGTTGTGCAGATAATTTTGTTCAATATGTTGACTAAACAAAAGATGGAGAGGTGTGGGAAATGGTAATGCGGTGTGTAAAACGCCTTGCATTCACGTTCTTCTTATTGCTTTTCGTAACTTCTAATACTTGAACAGCAAACAAGATGAGGACAAATATCCGTCGAATGTAAATAATGTAAACAATGTAAATAATACTCTAATACTTTGTCATCCACTTAGTGTGGGCCAGGTAACTTCAGCACTAATTTCCATGCCTTTATTTAGTTGATTGTATCCCCTTTCCGGCAAAATTAACAATTTTGCATATATAAGAAACACAGATATGTTCATTAAATGTAAATTGAACTACATTATAACTATTACCTCGTAGTTATTAATAAACCTTAGAACTGCATTCAGTTTATCCAAGAGAGGTAATACAGTTGCTTACAATACGCTGACTAATCAAATAGTTCCATAGATAACACTGATTAACACGATTTTTGGTGCCAAGAAACAAAACGCGTTTTTCAGCTAATTTGATGGTGCTGATAGTTTTTCATGGTTAGCTACTGTTTTTGCTGTACTGAAATTGCTAATTTTTGGAAAAAAAAGATCAATTTACGATCTTCGCTGATCACAAAATTTAGTTAAAAAAAGTAGTCGAAACCCATAAATTTTCAGGTAGGCCGAGGAATTTATGTCAGCCACCTGAAATAAACTATTTTTATGAGAAAAAAAGTGTTATGAGTCAAAACTTTTAAAACAGTAGTACCGAATTTTTCAATTTATTGCCAAAATTCAAATTAACTGATAAACTTTATCGGTAATACGCTTTAGTAATGGTGACATCAAAAAGAAAATAGAAAATCTGTTTCATATTCATAAATTTATCCCATCACTTTTATCCCTTCATTACGGAAAGAAACCAAGCACATTAAGAGCTTTTATTTTCATAGTTGGAAAAAAAAACTCCAACCAAAGACATCCCAATTGAATGCACCTATTCCATTGTACATTATGGTTTCGCCATAACATCTGCCCTCCACGCGGGATTACGAAGATACGAAGTAGAATCAGCATAACAATTCTTTCTTTCTTTTGTTTATTGACAGTTTTACGAGTCTTTCCGTAGGACACTAGGAAAGATCAAATTACCTAAATGTGAACACGCAAAGTGTAATGTAAATGCTCACCCAACTCATGTTCTTTTTTAATCATAGAGATAAATATCAAATGACATGGCTTCAACGAGAGGATACAAAAATGATCGCAACTAATTTTGCTATGTATGCGGCGAGTTCACACCGAAAGCCAACAGGAAACCGATGTCTGACTTTTACAAGAAAGCCTATCGTGCTTACTTTCTCATCGAGCTTGGTGATCAGGACAAATCATGGGCCTCTCACATTGTTTGCATGACATGTTTGGAACACATGAGACAGTGGAATTCAGGTACCCGAATATCGCTTAGATTCGCTATTCCTATGATCTGGCGTGAGCCAAAGAATCACTGTGATGAATATTACTTCTGCTCAGTCACTGTTGCGGGACTGAACCAAAAGAAACGCAGACTATCCCAGTCTGCATTCCGCTATTTGACCAGTGCCGCATTCAGATGATTTGCCAATCCCAGTTTTTTACAAAAAATTTGTTGAAACTTGTTGAAAGTGACGAGTCTGATACTGATGTAAATGAGAGACACAGCGAAAACGATCCTGACTATGTTCCCGAAACCGTGTCAGAGCCGTTTAACCAAGATGAGCTGAATGATTTGGTTCGAGACTTAAATCTAAGCAAAGAATTAACAGAACTTTTGGTCTCCAGGCTCAACGAAAAATACCTGTTAGTAAAAGGCACGAAATAGGGATGCCGAATTTGTACCATTCTTAATGAGAACACGGATCTTCTTTATTGCAATGATGTTGAGAGCGTTCTTCTTCGACTAGGCGTCCACAAATTCGATCCTGATGAATGGACGGTGGAACAAACGAATGATGGCTGACTACTGCTGAAGTATCCAAAGGGACTTAAATAACATTGAACATGACAGACAATCAAGAAAGAGAACATTTTTACCATAGTTCTTATGTTCACGAAGATTTTATTTCTGCTGTTAGTTTATTTAATGATTTGATGAAAATACTTGTTGGCCTTGGTATATTTCAATCGTGTTATTTTTAAAGACTTAGTGTCTGATTGTTATTGAAGAAAACACTAATTCTCAATAAGCAGACCAATATTCGTTGGTTTAATTATGAATTGAAAGGTTTCTACGATTTTACTTTGAGAAATATTGCCATCGATCAATATCAAATATACAGAAAGAAAACAAATGAAAAACATGCTGTTTTTTTCACCCCAAGAAAAAGTAATGTTATTTTCAGATTCAGCGCCCTCAAATTAGCTTAAAATTTTTTTTTAAATATTTGGTGTCTCGACACCATTTCAAAAATAAAATTTATTGACCAGTGTAATCAGACTGAAATAATTTTTTACTTTGTTAACCCGCGTAAGTTGGTCACATCTGGCCCAAATTTTCTACTTGCTTTACGTTCAGACTAGCCTTATATTGTCATTCTACAAAATAAACAATCACGTCATAAAAATATTCAAGTTACAAGATAATTCAAAACAATATGAATAAATAAGCATTGCTTTTTACAAAAGGATGTCTTACAAAGCTTTCAAATATATGTTTAAAACACCGAATGTTTATTTTGATAGAGCACTAAGCTAATATAGTTGCTTAATCGTTATTACAGTGAGAATGTAGGTCCAACAATATATCTCAGAAGAAACAAAAGATCCGTGTAAAAATGTGGAGTGTAGTAATAGATGTAAAATATGTTTTTCATAAAAGTATATCGAATCCAAATAGAGATACAAGATGAGCGCGATATGAATTTAAAAGAATTGATGCATAGTAATAATTACAAGAGAGTCTCGAATACTTGCTATAGAAAATAGTCCCTATTTTCCGAATACGCCCAGAAGAATAAATGTATAATTATCATGTGCCCATATATATATGATAAACTGGAAAGGTATCCCATTAATCATCCTTCTAAACTCAAAAAGCTCACGCATCCCTGAAGGCTCCCACTTCACTGCATTGACTGAGACGCATCGCGTGCTATATTACGGCTGCCTAACAGATATATGCACATACATGCATCAGATAACAATACGCACCAACACTTTAATATAGGGATTGGTTACAATAGTACAAGATTGCAATTTTAGAAGGTATGTAAGAAAATTATTAGAACTTAGATACCTATATTGGAATATTGCACTTTCTATTGACGGATTTGCTATTCATCAGCCTCTCCCATAAGAGATTTGGGATTAAAGAATATTTAATTTTGTCTAGCTTGACATACTTCTATTGTGTAAGATAGTATAACAGATGGAAGATAATAATATTCTACTTGTACTTATATTTTCAGCCAAGGATCAGTCAAATTCAACTAGAACAAGAAGCGAATTTTCAGACACAAACATAAGAGCTACATGATTTCTTTTGGACAACTCACTTCTCTAAATTCAGATAGCAGTAATTTCAATTTATATATAAGCCTATGCATTTGTTGCAAGAAAAGTGGGATTGTGGAATGGATATGTGTTTCTCAATGGGATTAGGTACGTACTTGAATCGGATTACTAGCATATTTGAATCGGATTAGCTTTAAACAGAAATCAAAACTGCCTTTGGGATTCAACGTATGGCCATTATCCTCTGTCTGTATGTTACTAGCCAAAAAGGTCAAAAGCAACATTTAGAGGAAAGATTGAGATTATATGGAGTTCTTATTGTTCCATAAGCACCTTTGGTATAGTAACTAGGCAATAGAACAGCTAAAATCTTCAGTAATTCAGTAATTCCTGATATAAAAATATACATACATATATATATATATATATATATATATATTATATATATAATATATATATATATATATATACATACATATATATATATATATTATATATATATATATATATATATATATATATATATATATATATATATATTATATATATATATATATATATATATACATACATATATATATATAATATATATATATATATTGATCAAAATAAAATAAAAACATGATGCGAAGGATTCAGCGGTACATATGTTTCGGGCCTTTATTAGACAGATTTATAACAATGCATAATGTATGTCTGTGGCCTTCTTCAGCCGCGCACAACAGCTTCCACAAGGACATGTGTTACATCAAAAGTTCTTGGTTGGGGATGCAAATCCTCTCATTCACGTACGACATAATGCGGCAGCAGCATAGAGTTGAAGCGTCCATCTCTTTCTTCTCTCAATGTAGAATGAGGAAAATTGGATGTTGAGGTAAAGTAAATAAATAAATACATATATAGAGGTGAAGATGGAGGGGCGAGAGTTCGGAACGAGGGATAAAAAATGTATAAAAAGTGTAAGTATAGAATAATATAAAAATGTAGAGGATAAAGGGTTGTAAGGAGATGTAAAGGGGGTATAAAGAAATATAAAGTAAAAATAGAAATAGAAATAAAAGTTAAAAAACCTGATAAAAACCTGATAAAAGTGTAAAAGAATGTAAAGATAAGGGATGTATAGAGGTTATGGACCAAGCATGGTGGTCAGGAGATTGATAAAATTTAGTTGTAGAATTGTCAGTACATCAACAGTTTCGTCTGGGGACTTAATGCGTTGTAAATCAGAGCTGATGAGCATTTAATCTGGTTCCTTGAATTAAATGGACTTCTAGTACATACATATCATCATGGATATATACACCCACAGACAAAATTTGTATATATAGGGGGAAAATGCGGGGAACCCTATATGCACGTACACACACCCACACACACACACACACACGCACATGTACATATATATGTATATGTACACATACGTACACGTATGTGCACATACATACGCACACACACACACATACACATATACACGCACATATAGGAAACGAAATATAATTGATCTGCAACATTTAAAAAGTTTTTCATAACAAAATGAGAAGAGTCACGTAAATCCAATGCCGAACCCCAACATTAATCCTCAATTTCTCTATTTACTCATGGCAAGTACCTCCAAAAGTTCCATCCTTTTTGTAGCAGGTCCATTCACGCAATCTAGTCTTAGGATTCTCATTGATCTTTCGATAAGTTCTTGTTATACAGACTGTACTTTACTGATTACGTTCACTCGTCACTTTAAGTAGTATTTGTAGAAAATGAGAGATTGACTGAAGAAGTATATTCATTTCCTCAGCCATCTCAATCTTGTTCTCAACACTAACTCCTTCACCAAAACCATCCGAAAGGTGAACTCTACCTGCCTTTAAGGAGCAATACACTCAAAACTAGGCAACAACTATTTGATGTAAATTCACAAATCAGTAGGTAAATTATTTCTTGTGTCTGTAAAAGCGATCTCAAATCTGCAATATTTACAGTCAACACTACCACAATTCGTATTTTAGATGTAGTCAATAGCCAACATCGAGCTAATGCTCCATAGAAATAGAATGTTAAATTGTTTCTCATCGATCTCTAGAACACCATTAAGGAAATGAACACCCATGCCCACTACCAATCCTCTATACGAGAAAATACTGGACTTCCAAACATCTGCATTCATCAGCTGGTATAGAAATGAGATAGTTCCATATAATAAATGAAGTAGTTCCATATAATAAATACTGTTTAGTTTATGCCTGATCCAAGACAATAACTTCGTCAAAGGGAGGAGTTATGAAAATATCTGTCTCGCTAGGAGTAATCGTTTGTAACGTTTAAGAACTGGTTTTGCTGTTTTGGCTATTTTCTTAACATAATCGTGTACATTTTCCCAAACTCTAGGCACATTCGGAGTGGGAAACAAAGACTTTCTGCACAGCGGATATCAACACTCAAAAAGCCAAAGAAAAGTCACCCCATTCTAATTAGATGCAACCTTGGGTAAAGCATAGATCAATCAAGTATTGATCCCTCAATAAATCACGGATGCTATTTAAGTGTTTGATATATTGCTTTCACCATCTCAACTTTCAATGACACCATTTTCTATACTCCATTTTTTTATACATTTAAAGGTTTGGATCAGAGCACCTTAACTGGACAATCGGTCCGACAATTGACACAGGATGGCGTGGACTTGCCCTCCAAATGCTGTGTAACATTGACTAATTCGTGCCTACTGTACCACCCATATTCCTTTATTATGATGGTGACTGTGTCGATCTTCAAGATGGTTGATCACATGATCGTTGCGTTGTTTGTATAACCGGACACATTGAACCTGCGTTCTAGTTAATTTGAAATGACCCCATTTTCTGTTTATTGGGCAGAATAGTGTATAATTTTTGTGGTGTTCATATCGTTGGCTTTGAGTATATATCAAGGAATTTCGTTTAGAGTGAAGGATTTGAAGCCTATAAGGTTTAGTTGGGGTATACATTTCGCAAAATAATTTATTTATGTCATTCAGAAAAACATTACTATAAATAAAATATTCGTCAGTTTCTTTCAGACATCTTGAACATTCGATCATGACTAACTGAGATTATGCAACAACAACATCTCAGTTCCGACATTTATAGCCCTCAGAAAAATATGACCGTTTCACTATTGAATTCTCTTTTGTTTGTAAATGAAGAAACGAGCTGATATTAAAAAGAAATGAATATTGATGAAGAGTAGTTTTGTAATTGATATAAACAAATTGTAAGCTACTCAGGAGTACCAATGAAGAATGATTTTCTCTTCTGATTACTGTACAGATTTATCTTCATTTTTTTATAGTAAAATATTTGTTAAAGAACTGAAGGATACACAATCATACTTCTAACTACTTTCTTCAAATTTATACTCTTGTGTTATTATTTCTTCTCTTTCTATTTTTCTATATAAACTCTACAAGTAATTTAGTCTGTCATAGAATAAGCTGAAAGTATTTTGCTTTCCTTATTTGTCGAGTTGAAAATTTTCACAGATTTGAAACTACTTGCGATCAAAGAAGTTGATTGAATTCATTTCCCTCAAGCTGAAATCCCCTAAGCCATTATCTTCTCTAGGTTGGTGTTAGTTTTTCATACAGAAAATGTACTATATGAAACTGTAAGGATGGGCATAATAGATTCAAGGTATTGGTGGTTCCAAGGTATTTAATCTTAAGCTAGAATTCTGATTCTCTATGTTTCCTGAAGATGAAATTTCTGCTAAAATCAGCTTTACCTTCCACTATAGTGGTATAAATAAATGCCATTATTATATGCTTCGACGTATTTGACTCTCTTCACCTTATTTCGAAATTTGTTTCTACTGCCTGGGAAAAATCAATTATTGATATAATAGAATAGAAAAAAAGTGATAAACAAAAGACAACATTGCGAGATGCCCTCTCCTTTATAATTTAATTGTTACTCCCCATCTCTGTGGACAGTATTTTAATCAAGAAACTATTTTCCATTACATGTATTTGGTCAACTGTAAAACATATAACGTTGATCTAATAATATCATTAAATCTATAAATTAAATCATTATTCACGCCAGTCTAAGAAATCCTTTCGATATAAACACAGTAACACACTACAACGCATACTCATGAATTCAAATATACAACAGAATACACAATTATCACTATTTTTAGAAAATTCTGATGATAATCAGATTAAATTTAAACATTGATTTATTTTGACTAGGCACAGAGCCGAAAATCTTATAAACGTTAAACATTTCCAATAAAATCATGTGGATATTACTTTCAAGAGAGAACACTTGGGAAAGGCTAGTGAGACAGCAGCTAATTCTCGCTGGAACGAAATCCAATGGTCCGTTTCAGTTATTAATTAGAATGTCTTCATTTCTGTACAAATGACTTTGGGAAAGA
The DNA here is from genome assembly GCF_006345805.1 of Octopus sinensis. Taxonomy (NCBI): domain Eukaryota; kingdom Metazoa; phylum Mollusca; class Cephalopoda; order Octopoda; family Octopodidae; genus Octopus; species Octopus sinensis. The sequence goes on from NC_042997.1 coordinate 180,717,578, forward strand.
ATATGAAAATAAAAAAAAATCAACTTTTGTTTGACACGACGTATTTACATATTGTTGAAACCCATCAACTTATATATATATATATATATATATATATATATATATATATATATATATATATGAAGAGAGAGAGGGGGACTCTGTGTGTGTATTATTGTGTTTTATTTTAACAATATCACACACTCAAAACCGCGCATGCATGCAGACACAGAGACACACAAGCGCGCCTACATAAGCACGCACACACACACACAAGCTCTTATATACTCCATGTTTCAAATTATTAGCAAGGTGTAATTAAATCTCATGTAAACAAGAAAATGCCAATTTAACTGTGTGATGTACATATTAAAATGAATACATGGCGTCTTAAACATGGAAGAAATAGAAATAAACAAATAAACAATGTTCAAAATGATAAGTAAGCTGGTTAGTAAGGGATGTAGGAGCGTTTGTCTCAAAATAAGTTGAAAAAGGCGTTGATTCTTGGAGCATGCTAATTTCTGGCTCTCCTCTGATGTTATACTACGCGATACATCAACTATTACCTGCCACAGTTCATCCTTGCTCCTAAATTGGCATCCATTGTTGCAAACACGTCGCTTTAAAATGCTCCACGCATTTTCTATTGGGTTTAAGTTGGGGAAACAGGCAGGTCACTTCATCTTTCCGAGGTCCACAAAAACCTGATTGTTACAGATATCTGTAGTTCTCTTCGTTACGTGCAAGGGTGCATTACCTTCCATGAATATTATGGTTGTCCTAATGTGATTCTTTGCTGTTTTATTCAAGGTTCAAGGTGTTCCCTCAGAAAGGCTATGGAAGCATCCGCAATCATTTTGATACTTTCAGGG
>NC_042997.1:180725931-180743431 GCF_006345805.1 Octopus sinensis
GTCTACTCTTCGTGAAATATAGATTTACAAAACGAGATTTATCAAGCGAGAAACAACCGAGTGATTACAAGAATTAAAGGAATTGTCAAGTTATCATAATTTACAGTGCAAGCAATAACTGTTGCAAGTATCCTCTCGTTAATATGTAAATCTGAACTATTTATCGCTCTTACGATTCCATCGATGATTCTATAATTAGGCTACTGCACTGCTAGGAGACAAATACGATTGGTCAAGTTAACCACACAGAAATATTATGTTCAGAGTGGGATACGTATGCATACTTATTCATTATACACAAACACAAAACACTCAAAAACACACATAAACATACGCATATTCATATATTCATTTCTCATCACAGCAAAAATTACATATGTGAAAGAAATTGAAGTACAATAAAGGAGCCTGTGTAGCACATATGCTTTAGGGATAGAGAAAGAGAGAATCACTTAGGAAGAGGAAACATATCTGTATGTTCTTCAGATCCTAAGTAAATTTGTTTACTATATTTAGTAGAAAAAAAGTGAATGCTAATGCTCTTTATGAAAAACGTAATTTTAATACCAACATTTTCCATCAGCATTCATTTCATTTACTGAATAGAACGAATTAGTAGCGATCTCCTGGTGATATCAGCTCTTAACAAAAACCGATGGATGACCTTCAACGCTTTCCAGAATACGTCTGTGCCGTACCGCTCGCTATGTTAAAAGATATGCACGCCGAAGATATACACGGAAGTATCTACAAGTTTACTTGCAACTTATTATCATGATTACGGAGATGTACATGCATAGCGAGTGTTTTGATCTGAGATCTTGTATCGAAACGAAAGCGATTACTGCGTGGAAGACTTAAGTTAGCCATTCAGAAACACACAAAACCGTTAACTTAAACGGTTAACTTTAAAATTGAGCAGAGATGAACAGCTTTTTGTCAGTAATCAGGTCACAGTTTCGTTCGATAAAAATCTTGACACCGTATTACGAATAAACTTTTAAGCGAAATGAACGGTCATTGTGTTCTTCTGAACGTCTAACTTATGTCTTCTACCCTACAATCACTGATAATCCTTGTTTCAACTGAAAAAAGATTGTTTTCCATTTCTCTCTGCTGTAAATGACTTTGAAATTAGCAAATAAATGTATTAAACACACTTATACATTCCACCATGGGATTTCCTACAATAAAATTTTCATTGTACATATTTTCCATTTATTGCAGATCAGCATTAAGATGTCTAGATGCAAACAATTTTCACGTCAAACTCTAGGCTAACATCCAATGAATTCTAACTGCTGTTCTAAGTACCACGATATTCAGTTACAAAAGTGTGGTATTTTCGTTTTCAAATCTTCATTTCAATTATATGTTTGCCCTGCATATTACTTTTATCCGAAATACAACATATTTGTCACTATGCATTAAACTATGCACAACTATTCATTCTTCATATTTTACTCACAATTTAGAAATCACTTGTTCTTGTTGTCAGCGTAACCAACACCCTAAGATTAAATAAACATAAGCTGCTCTGCCAACAACGCTTAAACGGAAGTGTGAAATATTAAATACTTGCACTGTTACGTATTACAATAACAAAGAAGGTACTGACGATGAATTATGTATTTTGAAGAAGGAAAATATTTTCATATCTTTTTCTGTCTGGTTTAGGCGGTTAGTGTGATTGCATATTCAGTTTGAACCTAATGTCTCAAATGATTGTTACTCTTCATTGTATTATGATTAAGAATAGCTGTTATATAGCTTTTGAATTTTTCAGCCTGTTAACTATTGTGAAACACAATTTGATTTTTGAGAACCAAGAAAAGATATCGGAATATAGACTTGTCTTTAGAGTCGTTAGGCCGTATTAGAAGTGAGGACTATGAAAACATGCTAAATTACCAAGTTACGCTGAAATCGCTGCACAATCTAAATTATATTTTATTTCTACCAGCCATCATGAAATCAAACTTCACTGTGACCTCTTAATTAGCATCCTACTTTACAATTGCCATGTTTCTTTTTACTACGAAAATAGAAACATTCTGTCCTCTAAACTAGAACACTAGAAACACGAACTGGATTCCAGAATATTTCTTAATCCCATTTCTTATCATAAAGAGATTAATGCTGTCATCAGTTGATATAATATTGGTTACGTAAAGAAGCTTAAACAATTTCACAAATTTGATTATCTCCAAGATGCTCCAATTATATTTCTATCCAATATCTTAGAATCAACAGATGTGTATGATTCTCTTCTTTATGCTATCTTACTCACGCGTCTGCAACCTCTCCATCTTCCGATCACTTTCTTTCTTATACTCTGCATACTTCATAACCCACAAACTAAGAGATATGCATCAAAATGTCCTCTGACTGGAAATATCTATTAAGTGTTGTCTCTTCTGATTCAATCAAGCATTTATGGTTTTCGTCTAAAACTGTTTTCACAGATATGAGCACTTTTATTGTTTTCTATTTTCTTTTTCGATATTCTTTTTCTCTCTGATTAGTTGCCATAGTGAACTAGTGAAACGTGTCGGTTGAAGATTAACTAGAATGTTGTTCTGAGACCACTAAAATCTCTGTTTTTGTCTGTAATCAGTGATAATATTGTCTATTAGAGCATTCTGAGACAGTTATTGGTTAATTATTATTTTTCTATTATTCTTCGTTTGAATGTAAAGACGCAAAGAATCTCAAGGGATAGATGATTTTCTTTAAAATTAGCCATTGGATATCGATTGAAATATTTTACAAATTTCAATATTTCATGGCATGTTTCTAAGAAATTGTTTGCAAATAAATCCAATCATTTCTTTGAAGTCCTTATCTGAAATTTTGGCATTGAATCTAGTAGAGAAAAGGAAAAAAATGAAACAAAATAGAAATGCCTTACATTAAGTGTTAGTATTAACTATGCTGTCGTGTACGTTATTCACGTATCTCTGCTTTCCTTTGTCTAGAATTTGGGTTATTTTTCATTTTTTTCCTTCTAATGCAGGTATAGAAATAATTCATGTTCTCTCTTAAACATACACTGAAATTAAATTTAAATTTTCAGTGTATACTAAGGAGTGTTTCCCTCATTCAAAACGACGTTTCTATTTCTATATTTCATCAGTGCAGCTCCATAGATAATTGAAAATATACATGTACATACGGATATACGCAAACCTACCAAAGTAGCAACCTACATTGATACATACACAGACATGTATATGCCCATACACACGCAACATCATCATAAGTAAATAAATAAATATATAACTGTTGCGGCGAATTTCATCACATCGGCATACGAGGACCATTCATTTTAGTGTAATGTATACTATTTTACAAAGACTACAGAGCAGAAAATATTTAGGTTCCCAAGAGTATAGCTGGAGTAACATCAAAAACTTGGAGGATAAATGCTCATTATAATCGCAGGGTGTTATGCTTAGTTACATATATTTCAAGCTAAGGTAGTAGTAGTAGTAGTAGTAGTAGTAGTAGTAGTAGTAGTAGTAGCAGCAGCAGCAGCAGCAGCAGTAGTAGTAGTAGTAGTAGTAGTAGTAGTAGCAGCAGCATTAGTAGTAGTAGTAGTAGTAGTAGTAGTAGTAGTAGAAGTAGTAGTAGTAGTAGTAGTAGAAGTAGTAGTAGCAGCAGCAGCAGCAGCAGCAGCAGTAGTAGTAGTAGTAGTAGTAGTAGTAGTAGTAGTAAGTAGTAGTAGTAGTAGTAGTAGTAGTAGTAGTAGTAGTAGTAGTAGTAGTTGGACGGGAAAATGATTTTCCCACGAACATTAAAAGATAAATCACATTTCAACTAGAATCTTATACTTTTGTTACCCAGAAACAGCGTATAGCTACTATCTCACCAACGAGAAAGATAAAAATAAAGATAAATTCTATGTATTAGAAAATACCAATTTTATTATGCCAGTGTGGAAGATATTACCCACATGAGTAACTTTCCAAAAGTACTCGCAAGTAACGCACTATCCGTGATGCGATACATAGTCACGAAAAACCATTTATAATGCAATCCGCAAGAAGGATTGCTTTGATGGCTGTACCAGAGTCACAACAGAACCAGCATAAAGATAAAGAATACTTGTGGAACATTCCAAATAAAAAAAGCACAAACTTTATATGAACACAAGAGACTAGATATGGTTCTTTGGGATTAGCGATACAAACCACAGACTGTTTAGATATCATATGGCCAAGTTGATATAAATGGGTCGTTAAAAATTGCAGAAAAGGAGAAATTTTATGGAACAGTAATGAGAAAATTACAGCATATATACGTAAGCTAAAGACTTCTATTTGAATTATTACCACCGGTGCAGTGGACAATGTGAAAATATATTTGCATAAAAACCGGAATTGTTGTGGTTCTCTACATAAAAACAGAGCAAACTGATTCGCTCTTACCAAATGCAATGAATTTACTGTACAGTAAAATTATTAGCTATTCCACGATTCTACATTTGAGTTTGTAGGGTTGCTCACATGCACAGAGTGACATATGATCACACACACACATACATATATGAGTAGTAATACGGCACATACAACTATGTGAAGCCGCTGGAAACTGTGGTCAAAGCCTGACTGGAGACTATTGCTGTTGGAAAGACATATTTGTGGCAGCAGAATTCAGATCCTTACCATATCACAGGAAAGAGTCAGAGGTGGTTGTCGAAGAATTTCTGCAACTTCAGTACACCTGATTCTGGGCTTCTAAAGCCTTCGAATGTAATCCTATTGATTATTCTGTGTATAGTGCGGTTAAGAATGACACCAACCGCTCTGTCTGCAACGGCAAGGCCGAGTTGGCAGCCAAGATCAAGGAGGTATTTGAATATGTTTTCCGAGATAGATTGAGAAAAACATGCGTATTCCTGGTTTTGCAGTCTTCAAGGATCATTTTGTTTATCAGCAATTGGTCCTTGCATCCGTAGCTCCCTTTTCGACAGCCTTTTTGTTCTGGTGGGTTGTTTTCTTCTAGGAACGTGTATGTTCTTTCAGTGATTACAGATGTTAATATTTTATACATTGTTGGTAGACAGGTGATTGGTCTATAGTTCTTTGGGTTTTCTCTGTCATTTGTTTTTGGTATTAGGTATGTCACTCCCTGTGTCAACCAGTCTGGGCTATTTTCTGGGTTTTTCATGACTTCGTTGTATGCTGATGGCATATCTCCATATATATGAACTAGCTGCTTGATCCAGAAGTTTGCTACAAGATCTATTCGCGGTGACTTCCAATTGCTGACCTTTTTCAGGGCCAGGGTGACCTCCTCCTTTTGAATATTTTCCCCTTCCTGTACTTCTTATTTTCCAGGGGTGTTTCTTATTCCTTAATCCATTCTGCATCTTCATTATATTGTTTTTCATTTTCCCATATCGTACTCCAGAAATTTTCCATATCCTCTTTCTTTGGCGGTTGCTCAACATCTATTTGTTGTTTACCGAGTTTCCTGTCATTTTTTTTTTCCATTTTCTTTAAATAATTTGTTTTTTCTAAATTCTCTTTGTATCTCGTGACAGTCGTTGTGCCTTTGCTTGGATTTTTTGCTTTAGGTTTTCTTTTGCTTCAGGTATTTCATTATTTTGCTTGATTCCATGCCTTTTGCATATTTTCTTGGCTTTTCTTTGGTTGACCTGGTTTCCGTTACCTGTTTCGGTCAGTATTGATAGGTCACCTCTCAGGCATTGTATATCCTTTTCTAAGTTTTCTTTCCATTTTGGTTGTCTTTTCTTCTGTTGAGCAGTTTTCCGTTTTAGTTTTATGCCTTTTGCTTCAGTAATAGCTGCAGCTGTAGCACAGGCTAGTTGGTTTAGCGATGTTATATTTAGTGGCTCTATCGTTGTTGATTTTATCTCATCTATTACATTATTGCCAATTTTAATCGACTCCTTCAGGTTCTTATCCATACTGACCTTTGGTAGGGGCTCTGTCTGTGATGTCTTGTGATTTTACCTGTTCCCATTTTCTCTGTATTTCTTCTTTTAGCTCCAAATATTTCTTCCTATCCATGTCACTGTTTCGTGCTATTGGTTGTTTTACAGATTCTTCTATCTCATTACCCACAGAGGGCTCCTCAAATACATCCTCTTCTTGGTTTTCTGTAGTCCCTATTTCTATTTAATTTCTATTTGGTGCTATACGGTGAGATCTGTTGACTTTTACTTTTATTTCTTCCAGCTCAGTGTCTGTGAGACTCCTGTTTTTAATGCTATCTCTTCGGACATCCCCTAACTTGTTGGGATCCATCTTTAACCTTGAAGTTGGATTTTGTTGTTTCCATAATTGATAAGTCCTTTTTGTCGTGTTATCTTCTGATGATGTGACCACCGCCGTGTAGTATGTTTCCATTACTAGTTTATACTCTTCCTGATTCCATTTAGTACTCGAGTTTTTGTGTGTAGTATGGCTTTCATCGATGGGGCTCCGGTTGAGGTTTTCCTCGGTTAAGTTGCCCACAGCTGTCCGAGAGTGGGTAGAGTTCGAACCAACTTTTCGCTCCCAGCCTGACTTATCACTAGGGGGCGCGCTTTTTGTTGACCCGCGAGACAAGCGATGGGGTTTGGGTTGTTTTTTATTGACTTTATTGTAGGTCACGACTGGTATGGCTAAAGCATTGATCGCTTCGATCCTGTTTCTCGCATTCAGCTCTGTCTTGAGTACTGCTCTTACTCTGCGATAACATTCTCTCCTGATCCTTTCCTTCATCACAGAATGCCTTATTCCGTCCCCTTCAACTACCCCTAGGTACTTGTAGCTCTCCGCTGGGTCTAATTCTGGGTCTATACTGCTGGTCAAGGTTAACATTAGATGTTTCAGTCATTTTTTTTTATAAAGGTAGCTTTTGCACATTTATCGAGGCCAAGTTGCATTCTAATGTCATTACTGAATTATTATTATTCTTTTTCTTCTTCTTCTTCTTCTTCTTCTTCTTCTTCTTCTTCTTCTTCTTCTTATTCTTATTATTATTATTATTATTATTATTATTGAGTGAGAGAGCAGTTCATGCCATCAAAGTGACACTGGGGTAAAATATACGAAGCCCAATATACCCATCATGACTACCTGTCTGATAAGGGTACACCAGGCACATGCATCACAACCATATGTGCACGACATGGTGATCTCATATCAAGATAAACAGCACATGACCTTGCAGGTGGGGCCCAGTTAGAAATTTCTTCAGGTTGAGTAGCCCATCCCGCTCAAAAGGTCCCTGAATAAGGGTTGTTTAAGGATGTTGAAAGAACCATTCATGTTTCCAGAGGTGAATTATTCAAACCCCAAAGAATCCCTCTCAACACATGGCTATGATGCTCCCCCACTACTTCTGCTCGTGATCAGAGATGCACATATCGTCAGCCACTAAGGGACATGCTCAACTGGTTAATGTCAAACAACCGACAAGCAAATATGTGGTATTGAGCAGAATATTTGCTGTAGCCCATCTTTTATACCAAGACAAAACAATGTACATGATAACACTTCCAAGATCAGAAGCCATCAGAGCCACTGCCTGGTACTGCATCAGGGCATATTATTATTATTATTATTATTATTATTATTATTATTATTATTATTATTATTATTATTATCATTATTATTATTATTATTATTATTATTATTATTATTATTATTATTACTATTATTATTTCCTTCTTTCTTCAAATTTTCTTCCATTTCTCGCAAGTAAAACAGTCTGACTGCGCCCCATGCAACTTAAAGTTTTGTAGGCTTCTTACAGAAAACTAGCCGCCGCGCTCAGTGGGCCAAATGAAAAGATACAGCAATTCCTAGACTGCAACTGGAAAATGGGGTGCTGTTGGTTAAGGCAACTTACGTAGTGTTATTAGAAGTGAGGTTTGCATTCCGGCAAGACCAAATACATTAAGGGAAGAATTTCTTGAACCGTGAATCTGGACTGCTCTTTTATGGGACTTACGGGACAACAAATAGATGGCCGGAAGGGCGTGTGTGTGTATATAGTAGCTGTATGAGTGGGTAGATGTGTGCGTCTGATGTCTATGCGTGTGTATCTGCTATGCTTGTGTGTAGTCGGGTCGCATGCGTGTTTCAGCTGGTGCGCGAGTGAGAGCTGATGGCATTAGCTCGTTGTCGCGTATGTGCGTGCTAGCTAAGGCGGCGTACGTATGGGTACATGTGTGCATCGGCTATGTGTGATTACTAGCGTGGGAGAATGTGGATGTATGCAACAGCTGTGTAAATAATCTGCGTGTGTACCAGCTGTATGTATGTGTATGTGTGTGTGAGAGTGTATATATGCGAATACATGAGCGTTAGTGCCTGTTGTATATGCGTATGTGCGCGTACGTGCTTAAGATGCGTGTATAGGTGTTTGTGCGTATGAATGATTAATGAACATGGGTATGTACATTCCTGTATTTATAAGTGTAGGTATGAATGTTAGCGTGTTTGTTTGCAAGAAAATATATCCGTACGTATGTGTTTTTTATCTGATGTGTGCTTGTTTATATATATACATAGTATGCTCTTGATACTTATGAGTGCAAGCATTACTAGTGTATGCTAGTATGGTTGTTACAGCGTTGCCCAACGGTAGTGATGGAATTTAGCGTTGGATTGAGATTTGTTAATGCTAGAGGAAGAAATAAAAAGAGTAAACACAAACTACATAGATATACATAGGTGTATGCGTTGATGCGCATATCTACGTATATGGAGACGAACGTAGGACGTTACGGGAGAAGTATAAGTTTATAAGGTCGGTAGATGTCGGTGGTTGAGAACCCTGTCCTTGGATGTGGAGCAGCCAGTTTTGAGATGCAGTCATATATATATATATGGGAAAATAGGAAGTATAATACACTTTCCCTCGTAACAATTTTCTGCTACAGAACCTGCAATTTCAAGAAGTATATGTTTCTCTTCAAATCGTTTTAGAAATCAGACTCCCTCTGTAAACAATAGTCGTATGACGCTGACTATAAAATTACGGGTTGCTTCAGACTTAAATTCCAGTCCGGTTTCAATAGTTATCATTACATTTATGAATGATTTCTATATTAAAGTAGACAACGCATATCTGATCAGGGGTTGCAATAGGTTGGGAAGAGCCTTTTGAATACGGTACACTATGTGCATTCTTGCACAATATTATTGTGGTTTTTATTACTGACCACTGATTGATTTTATACTATTTTATGAAAGGAATTTAAGACTTGGCTTTGAGATGGCTTTTCATTGTGTTAATTATGGTGCAACAGTTTGAATTATGATACGAGAGTGTAAGGTCTAGAATTTGTAGGAGTTTACTGTGTTAATTGCATGTGCTTCAAAAGAAAGAGAGAGGGATATATAATATTGTGATTTTGTTACCATCAGTAATGGCATCCGTGAAATAACAACAGACAAAAGATTGCTATGTCTCCATTAGACAATGTTTCTGAAATATGTTTCTGAAATATGTTTCTGAAATACTGGTTGGCGGGATATAATGTGGCGTGAATAATGGCTTCATTTTTGTGACAGCCAATAAACCATTAATGCTCATGGTGAAACAGCGGAGGGTCCTCAAACAGATTACCTGCTGCGATTTTGTTTAGATGAATCAACTCATCATTAATAGAAATAATAGATCATGCATATTTAATTTGACACCGCAAGTAGAAAATTCATGATGATGTTATTTGTTCTCAATGTTCCAGATTAGATAGATGCTTAAGTATGAATGCTTTACCTTATGTTCAACTGTTTTGATTAAGATATATAGGTGTGTTTAAATTTTTTTTCGAAACTGTATGTTTTAGGATTCAGTCAAAGTATTCCATACATCTGGTGACTTATAGTATTATATCGGTCGCACTAATAGTTTGCGAATGAAACTCCTGGGTTGAATTCGTGTGGAAAATCGCACACAGAATCACACACAATTTCACACACAAACGCACACAAACACACGCACATACATGCACGCACACTTTAACACTCACACATACACAGACATTCGCGTGCACACACACACACAAACATGTTCGCGCAAACAGCATGACGCAGCATCACCCCAAACACACACAAAATCTCTACACACGTACACACCCAGAAACAAACATGGGATCTACTACTAAAACTGATTCACAAAATCAGCCCCTTTAAATTTATTCAGATTGCTTTCAGTTTTGGTGTATAGATGCAACTCTGAATTTTGTTTAGAATCAACCAATTATTTTATCTCGTAAATTAAAGAATCTGATGTTATTTGGAACTAAAGTTGAAAAAATTGGGTAATTACAGCCAATCAACAGACAATGATGCATTACAAGCTTGTTACCATGACAACCGCACGTTGTGTTGTGTTTCACTTCACCTGCAGATTGTGTGGTGTTTCACTTCACCCTCACGTTGTGTTGTGTTGATTCTTCACACCACGAGATTTACTTCACCCGCGTGTTTTGTTTTAATAAAATTTATGTTTATCAATTAGAATTTTATTATATATATTTTTTCGTCAATTGTTTTAATAGTTTACTTATTTTTCATATATATTTTTCATTTATTTTGTGAAGTTTTTTCTGTGTTTACATTCGTTGCAACGAATGCCTTTCAGCTTAAACCCAGGTCAGGTAAGAATGGGCCATTCTGTATTTTATTTTCATTGAAGATGTAGGACAACATTATTTTATCACATAAACAACATCATTCGGCTTATATTATTTCGCTGATAGTCCATTCCACTGCAAAATAATCTCAAAAATTTGAAGGCAGAAAAACAAGGTGAGTAAACATAATAATAAGCATCAATTGTTTACAACCTGTACTCATTGTTTGCACTGTTAGAATTTGATCGACTGAACATTGAATAATTAACTCAGATTTCTATGAAGACAATTTGTCTCTAGAGAACCTATTATTTGCGCAGAAAAAATATTACTAAAAAAGAACAGCATATTTCACAGACGCTAAATTATAAATTTCACAGTGTACAACCTTAAAGTTCACGACACGAAAACCTTAAAGTTGACACAGCTAAACATAAAAATTTTTATTCTCGCTATTGGTTAAAAATACAGAGTTTGTACGATTTTTATATCTCTGTGACATTTTCCTCCAATTTCTTTCTCCACATCATCATTCCTTCATAGCAATATGAGTGAAAAACTACATTAATATAGACGATTTTCAGATTTTTTAACCTTCCTTTCTAAAAATGCACACACACGCATGCATACATACTTACAAACATACATACACATACATGTAGAGATTGGAATGTGTGTGTGTACGCGTGTATGAGTGGTTGTGTGCGGGCGTATTGTGCGTGCGTGTGTGTTCTTCTTTGTGGTCGTTAATCAGAAAATTCTTGAAAAGTATGATGCAAGTTGTTTACGAGCTTGAAACTCAGTTGTTGAACAAAAGGAAACGTAATAATTGCTAGACATTAAAAACAAACGTTATGGTAAATTTGACCGATTAAAACCTTTCCATGGGGTATCCTGGCTTATACGCGAATTAACGATACAATCAAATATTTAAAAGACAAGCTAAGAATTAATTGTTAGAATATTTCATTTATTAGAAAGGGGCAAGCTGGCAGAATCGAGGTTGAAATTCCGCCGAGGTTGACTTTACCGTTCTTCTTTCGGGGTCGATAAAATAATTAAGTACCAGTTAAAGTACTGAGGTCAATATAATCGCCTTACCTCATCTCACGAAACTGCTGTCCTTGTGCATAAATTTGAAACCAATATTTCATTTAACGTCCGCAAACTCTGTAGATGTAAACCAATGAAGAGTGCCGGAGTAGATATGAACTAGGTAACAGTATGAAACAGCAAGAAAAGTGAACAAATGAACAGAAATATTACGGACATACTATTAAAAACAAATTCTACCAACTTATCACGAATTTTGACATATTAGAAATAAAACCTAACAGCGAATTCCAGTGAATTTTGTTGGTCTTGTCAGAATATTTTATTATTTTTATCTCAGATTTTGAATATGCTCTTAAATTCAACACCAGTTACGAAGCTGTAATGCAATATCTCCAAGTATTTCTTTTACTGTGTGCTATTTAATGTGGACTTTCTTTCATCAACTCTATGACCAGGTGGTCAGATTGGTCCAGTTAGTACAGCAATAAACTATGTTCGCTGGTATTTCTTGGAATACCATTTCACTTTGATGTCATTAGTGTGATATTTTCTTTATTGTCTTCGATTTGCTTCTTTGTTAGTTTAAAATACTGCAGTCTTACAGAACTTATCCTTACCGTGCTACCTTTTCATTTCAAGAAATATAATTACCAAGAGCATTTGCACACACACACTCACACACACACACACACACACATATATATACATACATACATACATACATACATACATACATACATACATACATACATGGTGTGATGAGTAAATTGCCGCCATGTTATATTCTTAATTTCGTGCATGCGCATTGTTTCCTTTGAATTTGGTCGACTACACAGTATAGTAGGATCAGGTGGACAGCGTCTGTGAGAAAACAACACCATGACGCAATTCACTCTGCCAGATATTTGAAAACGATATGCTGTACTGCTTGGCATTTGCTCTGGAAGCTGCAATGCGAACATTTCAGAGTTTTGGGATGTCAATCAGAGGACAGTGCCAGTATCGAGAGATTAAGATCAAAATCCAGACATCATGGTGTTTGGAGTGATCACTAGTGATGGTGACCTTATGCCTTCATTCATCTTCCCACGCGGCTTCAGACTCAAAACGGAGGCCTACATCAAGTGACTGGAGGAGGTAGTGTTACCCTGGGTCAAGAGGTTGGCTCCTGGAAGACCCTATGTCTGGCAACAGGACTCTGCACCATGCCACACAAGAAGGAGAACTCAGTCATGGTTGTCAGACAATTTCTGCGACCACATCACCCCTAACTCCCCAGATTGCAACACCTTTGATTATTATGTGCGGAGCACAGTTGAGCGAGAGACCAACACAATTCCTTGTAACACCTAAGATCAACCGAGGGCAAGGATTATAGCAGCATTCCCCAACATAAACAAGGAGGCCGTCCAGGAGAGTTGCAGATTTTGAAGTTGTCTGGAGGCCGTGATTGACGCCAATGTCGATTTTATTGAATAAATCTTCTCTTAGGTATTTCAAGATAGCTTTATGTAATTTTGGTAAATATATCTGTTAAACTGAGCTGTTAGTGTTATCTTACATGTTAATTCAAGAACAGATAATTTAGTTGAGTGAAGATTAAATTCCAAGTTAAGAATATTTGAATATCAAGCAATGACTTTGTTGTGTATCTCTAAGTATGTTGCTATATTCTGTAAGTAACCGAATACCTATGTCTACAGTTTGTTTTTTTTTACTTATTTTGGTTAATTTTATTAATACATGAAATGGTGGGTGACATTAAATAAACTTATACATAAACAATATCATTAATACATTACTTGCTTTATGTTAAAAGTCGTTCACATGGTTGCTTTCTCAATTTTAACATATACGTGTTACTCCTAATTACTCCTAAAAATTGAAAATCTTTCGTGCAAACTACACCACAAAAATATAATTTAAATATACCTTATATATGTATATAATATAAAACTTGTATAACTCAATATCCTAAAATATTATGGCTGCCAAATAAGAAATCTGCTTCCCAAACACATGGCTTCAGGTTCCGTCCCAGCACCCTAGGCAAGTGTTTTCTTCTTCAGCCTCGAGCAGACCAAAACCTTCAGACGGCAACAGAAAGAAGCCCGTTGCCTGTATATATATTCTGAGATCCACGTCGATCACAACACAGACCATGGGATTGCCCCTAGAAAGTTAGCCTCCCAGGCACAAGTCCTGGCAAGGTTGTTTATGGAAGACCAGCAGTCGCCCATGCATACCGGTCTTCCCTCTCCACGCCACCAGTGTTATCCAAGGGAAAGGCAACAGCAGATACAGCTTGGCACCTGTGACATAGCAACTCATTTCTACAGCTGAGTGAACTGGAGCAACGTGAAATAAAGTGTCTTGCTCAAGAACACAGCACGCAGCCCGGTCCAGGATTCGAACACACAATCTCATGATAGTAAGCTCGACGCTCTAACCACTGAACCATGCGCCTTTACTGTATGTATATATATATATATATATATATTATATATATATATATATATATATATATATATATATATATATATATATATATATAGAGAGAGAGAGAGAGAGAGAGAGAGAGAGAGAGAGAGCTAAATATATGTGTGTGTGTGTGCATTTGTGTATGTGTCGGGGGTTCTTTTTGTCTATGCTTGCCCCCACCACCGCTTGACAATCGGCTTTGGTGTGTTTGCGTCAGCGTAAATTATAGGTTTGGTAAAAGAACGATAGAATAAGTTTCAGGTTTTAAAAATTAATTGTTGTGGTTGATTTGTTCGACTAAAATTCTCCAAGTCAGTGCCACAGTATGGCTACTCTCTGATGACTGAAGCCAATAAAAGAAAGTATATACATATATTATATATATACACATTCTCCTTATCACATTTTTTCTGAAAATCTAATTCAATCTTCGCACCAAACTATTATTCACTAGAGATACACTTACTTTTAGATTTTCAATAGTTTACTACATTCAAGGCCCTTAATAGCAATATTGATTTCATATGAGTCTTTGTCATTCCTTGTGCCTGAATCAGAAAGCAATATTTTAGTTTTCTAACGTATGTTATAAAAACAAAAGAAATTTCTTCTGAAAATTCTCCAATGAATTCTAAAGCGTTGAACTTAAATTAGATGTCTAGTGAAAAGTTTATAATGTGGTTATAGGTGCGCATAAATTATACTAATAAGAATTTTAAGTGCATTTTTTGCATAAGCGTTTTTGACCTTCTAACTACATTGCGTGCAAAATAAAGGAATATTTTTAACAAGGGCTAAGATACTGATGTATGCCTTCCAGTTATATACAGCTCGTGTGATTATTTATTCGTGTACATATTCATAATTCCTTGATGGTTATGTTAGTATATATGTGGGTAATTCGAATCTACATATAACACTGAACCCACTATGTCATATGTACATGTGGACTTGATATAAAATATACTTTTAATTTCTAATACGTAGTGAGTACGTTTTTTTTCCAACAGTTAACACTAAACGGATATATATATATATATATATATATATATTATATATATATATATATTATATTAACTTAGAGACAAAACCACTATTAGGCAAATCATACAATGAAAAACTTAAGCTAATACATAAGATTATTTAATTTATATTATTTAAATATATAACAAAATTATTTTAAAAAATATAATTAATATAACACTACGATCGTTTCATTGAGTTCATTGTTTAAACCTCGCCAAGATAAATATTTAAACCACCTGATGAATGACTGTAACTCGAAAATTTAAAGAAATTAACAGCCATGAAACGATCGTAGTGTTATATTAATTATATTTTTTTAATAATTTTGTTATATATTTAAATAATATAAATTAAATAATCTTATGTATTGGCTTAAGTTTTTCATTGTATGATTTTCCTAATAGTGGTTTTGTCTCTAATTTAATATAATATAATATTTTACTATAAAATTGGATTCATCCTAAATCTGATTTTTCCCTGTAAGTTTGGATTTATTCCCTAATATCTATTATTATTATATATATATATGTATATATATATATATATATATATATATATATATATATATATATATATATAATATATATACGTATATATGAATTAGAGGTTAGACAACCATCTAAGGGATAATAAATATCCAATATGCTACTGGATGTATACCTATATATATCCAAATGCTTACTATTTTAAGGCAATAGTGCAATTAAATATTTCATATGTGTAGAGGTAAACAAAATTTTAACCAGAATTTATAAGGCAAGGAAGAAAATGGAGAAGATAATTAATTGAGAAACAGCAGCTAGATCCATTTATTAATTAATTACAATAATATGAATAAATAAATAAATAAATAAATAAATAAGAATAAATGAATGAATATAACCCTACTCTTACAGCTGTTTCTAGTTTGGGAGTCCAGATTGCCAAAGATGACACATCATACCAAAATTATACCAAGATTATACAATCTTTGTATAATCTTTGTATGATGTGTTAATTTCACCATGCTGGGCCTCCAAAGTAGAAACAACTGTAAGAGTAGAGTTATAATCACTAATTTATTCTTATTTATTTATTCATATGATTGTAATTAATTAATAAATGGATCTAGCTGATGTTTGTCAATTACTTATCTTCTCCATTTTTTCCTTGCCTTATATATATATATATATATATATATATTATATATATATATATAATATATATATATATATATATTATATATATATATACTTTGTTAATAAAATTGCAAAGGCATCACAAAAACTGTTATTCAGAGTTTCACGTTCCCGTTCGTCGGACAGTTTTGGTTTAGAATGGAACAAGACATGGTTATATCCATAGATATACAATTACTTTGATAAATACACGTTTGAAAATGGTTTTGTTTCATTGGTCTTTTCAACTAGCGGCCTTTATAATGTATGAAATTAGAATTACAATTTAAAATCGCATTAATATACAAATCGAAGAAAACCTTAAATCAAAACTTAACTTCAGTAGAAGGAAAAAAACCTGTGTACCGAAAGTAAATTAATTAATGGTAGAAAAAATGAATTTAAATAAATTAAAAATATATGTCCGTTTCATTTATTTAAAGATATGACTTTTCAATTTATTTAAATTTATCATTTTTACCATTAATTAATTTACCCTGGGTATACTGGTTTTTTTCTTCTAATAAATCTATTTTTCATTTAAGTTTTCCTTCGATTTTTATGATTTTAAATCATAATTGTGATTTCATATGACTGGTTATTGAAAAGACTGTTAATTGAAAGGACCAATGAAACAAAACCATTTTCAAATGTGTATCTATCAAAGTAATTGTATATTTATGCATATGACCATATCTTGTTCCATTGAAAGCCAAAACTGTCCGACGAACGGAAACGTAAAACTCTGAGTAACAGTTTTTAATGATGTCTTTATAACTTTATCAGTAAAGCATATTACTTACCACCGGTATTCGAATACTATTTTTTCCAACATGTTTCACATTTATGTACTTACCTTGGTATATATATATATATATATATATATATTTATATATATATATATATATATATATATATATGTATATTTATATATACGCTCGTGTGTTTAGGTATATGTAGGTACGTAGAGTTATGTATGTGTGTATGTGTGTATGTATATGTACATATGTGTAAGTATGTGTATATATATATATATCTCTTATTATATAAGGCACATTTTATCTGCCTCCCTTTGGGAGTTATACAAATCTACAATATAGTATTTCTTCAATTACAATTTACCTAGCATTCTTAAGAGTACAATGCATCGCGTCATGCCAGGTCCAGTTTTTAAAAT
>NC_042997.1:180748431-180758431 GCF_006345805.1 Octopus sinensis
GGTAAAAAGGAAAACAAAAAACACAAATTACACAAACAGAAATGAAATGCAAATATGTATAAGGAAAAATATTGAACTATTTATTCTTGAACATAGACAGAAGAGAGAAAAAATTAACGTGTTCTTCGAAGCGTAAACTTTCCACTTGGACTGAAACTTTTCAGAGCAATATTTTATACTTAACTGTAATGGAAATATTAACTGAAATTAACTTGTTCGTATAATGCAGGAAGATTTTTATTAACGTCATAAATTGAATTCTAAAGATACTAGTATATGGAGCGACACAAATTATACGCTTCAAACAAATGGCCTTGCAGATACTTATGTAAATGGAAACAATTTGAAAAATTGGTGCAAAGGATAGCATTTTCAAAGCAACAAACTTTAATTGAAAAGAAAATTATTTATCAATGTCTCAAAACTAATCTTGAGAATTCAGCAAGAGCCGGTTTATTGATGAAGCTTTTGTCGTTGTTATCGAAGAAATAACAATGTATTTCATTGTTAGGGAACAAGTCACATATAACTGAATAAAGTATTTTTCAATAGTATCCAAACTTGCTGCTCATTTCATATTGTTTATATGCTGTATCGGCTGCAGATGCTGCTGGATATTCTTGCCTAGAAAGGCTATTTGCAGTTAAACATTTCTTTTCCTTTAACCAAATAATGATCTCTAACCAATGGAAAATTTGTTAAATCTCGATTGAATATTAGAGTATAACCTTTATGACCTCTCTAGTATATACTATTTGCTAACACCAATTCATATAACTGATATGAATGTTTCCTCGACTTGAAAGTTTATCTGATAACTATAGTCACAAAAGAACTTAAATCTAACATTTAATACATACTTATATTTCTGGTCGTTTGGAAAATACATCTTCCATATAAAAATTCAGAGATAATACAAAAACATTGAAAGAACCATTCACTCAATGTTGTGAGTTCATGCCCCTTCCTCGAATCTATTTTCTATCTATTTAGTTACTAATGAAAAAAGTACAGGTGAAAAATCATTTCACAAAAATTGTTCTTCCTGGGAAAAATTAATAAATTATGAATAATTCGATTTTGCGCACATAAATAAATTAGTCACCAGGCTTTACATCCATTCCCCAGCACTTGTGGCGGAGGATACTTATAATTAATTACTTTACAGTGCTGTCACAGAAACATAATGAATAAACCAGAGACAATACTTTGTTGAAACTAATATAATTGCCAGATCATATGTAAAAATATTTTAAGCACCTGATCCTGTTAATTTCACTTTTCATTTTGTAGCACTCTATTGTGAAAGACTGTAATCTTTGGAAACCAGGATGATGAATTACATTCATTAGATATGTATACAGTATAATTTCTATATGTTTGCTAAACATTTAGTCTGTCTGGGAATGTAGAATATTTGATCAATACATAGGGCGTGCGTTAGCTTGGACTCAAGAAGTAATCTATAAGTTTAGTCTTAAACCAATGATAGCTTAAGTCTGTTTCCCAAGATGAAAACAGTACTCGGGGTTTAGGTGGTATAGAAATGTAAAAGTGACCATGACTATCATTAAGTAAATACAAAGTGTTTTATGCAGTGACATTAATAACTTGAAACAAATAAATAATGGGTTATAGGTAAATAAATATACGAAATCATAATCATGTTTAATAAAGATCTGTATAGTTTCGATGGGAAAGTAGATCCCGTGAGGAAATGATAGGACATTCAGTGACTTTGGTTTAGGCTCTGACTAAATTGCTTTTCACTTCAACAGTTTAACATTGTCTACATTGGTATGGCATATATTGTTATTCTGCATATGTCTGCTAAAATCGGGAACAAATCCTAGTAATAGTAATTTATAACCTGGAGTGTACCTCTAAATTGACAAACTAATTAAGCAGAAGATGGGTTATTGTTAATCATGCTCTTCATATCTACACATATCTTCAATGTCCGTCATTTATGGCTGATAAAACAACTTTACACGATGTATTTAGCCATTATCAAAACTGCGCCATTGGATATAGACTTATCTCAAAATGAAATATAAATGTTTGGAGTTGATAATAATCACGTACAAATATGTTCACGTCGGTGAACAATCGACTCTGAACATTGGCCAGGAGAGAAAAATTCTATATAAATCTCATTAGAAACCATTTAAAACTTTCAATGGTAATTTAAACATTTACATCTTTTTGTATTTGAAGAATTGTTATGTCTTGTTGAGTAAATAAGGTGAGATCATCGGTTAGCTTTACATGCTAATTCATGCATACATAATGAATTCAGTTCGCGGCATATGAAACTCATGAACCATTTATCGATTGATTTGCTAAGTCTTCTGTCACAAAACTATTATGCTACGAGATTTGGACTTTAAATGTAACAGTCATAGAGATATCAATAGTAAAAACATGAGTGAATATACTAGTACCGACAATAAATGATCTCTATGAACTTGAGTAGATGCCAATGTGATTAGTTGTAGGCAGATGATTAGAACATCTCATGTTTGAAGAAAGTCAAAGCGATCTCCAAAGCACTATCGTAATAAAGTTTACATAGGTCATTGGTTATAGAAATTATAACTACAAAGCATTTTGAATTGTGAAGAAAATAGAGGTGAACGTTTAGTAAAGTTGATAGCAAGTAAATTTAAATGTGTTATAAGACATGAATGTTATTATTTGTTTTGAGCTGAAGGAAGAGAATGCAAGTTATAAAGAGAAACAGTCATAGTCGATTGGATCAAAACCTTTCTGGTATTGTAGATTCCAGGTCTTGATCCTAGTAGGTCTGACAACGCCGGTACTCTTTGCAGTGAATACCAGTAGTGAAATTTTGCGCAAATGCATATATATGTGAGGAGGTGCGTGTTGAACGTGCAAGCGTATGTTATGTGCGTGTGTACTGAACCGTAACATAGTTTATTTAACGTCCGTTCATATACAGTTTCATCATTATGGATTTTAGAAATGGTAGGCGGGAGAATGTTTAATGACCAGAAAGATGAAATATAGCAAGCTCAACATTGACCTTATCGAGGTGATGGTTTCGAGCCATAAATTCTTCACTATGTCCTCCGAAACATTAATGTACAGTTATAATATTCTTACCCTCTACTAAATATTTTTGTGCAGTTGTTTTCAATATAAGCATAAGAACATTCACTTTTTCCTCCTGTAAAGAGAAATTTGACGGAGCAGTATCATATCATAATAAAGCCTTAAGCAAAATTAGCTTCAGCAATAGCTATAAATACACGTTTTACCTATTTACCTCCCGAAAATATAAAATTTCTACGAAATTGTCTCTTTTTGCAGGAACAAAACAGGCGGATTCAAATTATCATCCGCAATTACTGAGGGGAAAAGCTTTTGATAAGCTTATACTAATCCTACCACATATTTTAGAGAAAATATGAGAAACACGTTTATAGATTTATTAAAATACACCTAACGGCTGAAAGACAGCAACACTGAATACTCTATTAAATAGAGAATTAAAGAGAAAAGTGGGCATACATCAATGGTACGAATGATGCTGTATATTCACTGTGGTAAAGGTTACTCCATAGCATTCTACAAAATTAGATTGTTTCAAAATATACATTTTTTCAAGTTTCTCCTAAATTCTAGTGTTACACAAATACCTCTTATGGTGTAACAATTTTCCTGCACGTTTTATTTGTTAATTCTAACCAGAAACTATATTTACTTTATTTTAATATTCAAATGTAATTATTAATACATACATATATATACTGGAGGCGCAACAGCCCAGTGGCCCAGTGGTTAGGTCAGCGGACTCGCGGTCGGAGGATCGCGATTTCGATTCCCAGACCGGACGTTGTGTGTGTTTGTTGAGCGAAAACACCTGAAAGCCCCACGATGCTCCGGCAGGGGGTGGTGGCAACCCTTGTTGTACTCTTTCGCCACGACTTTCTCTCACTCTCTCTTCCTCAACTGGGGGGAACACATACGTCACAGAAACCGGGAAACCGGGCCCATGAGCCTGGCTAGGCTTGAGAAGGGTGAAAAAACATGGACACACACAGGGACACGCACTCACACACACAGACACACACAAATGTTTCAACTATTCGTTTCAAATAGCATTTCTTTGTTTTCCAATTCTTCCCTTGCTGTCTTTTTTTATATCACGTGACTTCAATCTTGGTATTAAATACGCCGTTAAAATAAATTTATCTCCGCTTCAACTAAATACATTTTTGTACATCTTCTGAAGGTAGGATTATACATCTGACAAGATTTCACTATTTTCAACAAAGTATAAATAGTAAGAAGTGTCCTGTTTCAACGTGGAATATTTACACGAAAAGACAAACATATGATTTATGCATACTCCTACAATAATGTTATTGAGTGCCTTTGCATTTTCTTTTCTTATGCACTGATAAACATTAGACTAGAAGTGTATCATTATCGTAAGTGTGTTTGGACTTAGGATTGCAGGATCGCGAATTCCATTGCTGGATTTGTCAGCGGGTTATCTTCATGAGTAAGGAACATTGTTTCCCATCTTTCAGCAGAAAATACTTAAGCAACAACTAATAATGTGGATCTACTTTACTCGCTGTTCCGCTTGATTAAAAACAGAAGTTGGGTAAAAGTAGCAGACAGTATTCCCCTTCGAGTAACTGGAAGGCGAATACGATCTGCTAGTTTGTAGCCACCTCCTGTTAAGCATAAGTTTGTTCGCATTTGTGTTGTTGATAACATGTATGTATATATATACATACACACACACACATATATATATATGTGTATATATATATATATATATTATATATATATCCATAAATACACACACACACATATATATACCTTTATATATATATATATATATATATATATATATCCATAAATACACACACACACACATATATATACCTTTATATATATATATATATATATATATATATATAATATATATATAATATATATATATAGTGAGAATTTACAAAAAAAAAAGAGGGCGTGGAAACAACAAACATGTATTGGTTTAACGCTCGGGAAGTGAGAATGTCTCTTACGTTTCGAGCCTACGCTCTTCGACATAAAGACAGAAATAAACAGAGAGAGAATATAAAAAAGGTTAAGTGGCTAGCGATATATCATGGCGAATGCCGGACAGCGAGGCCATACATACATATATATATATATATATATATATATATATATATATATATATAAACATACATATATATATATACACACTCATATGTATGTATTATGTCATATATTATATATATAATATGTATTACATATTATATATATAAACATACCACCAAAGTATTTTTCACGTCAGGAATTCCTTTCTCTTTCAAAATTGCCTAATAATTTATTAGATAAGTGCATGCATCATTTCCTTTCTCTTTCCCTCGCTTTTTTATATTTGCACTCATTCTGGTTCTTTCACTACGCACATACACGCGTGTAAACACACGCACGCACGCACACACACACACACCACACACATATATATATATATATAATATATATATATATATATATAATATATATATATATATATATATATATATATATATATATATATACATGATGCGTGAGAAAAATAGCTTATGAATTTCCCAGAGGTAGACTGAAAAATATAAATATAATACAGACATTTATATGTTTGCATGCATACCTATGTACGTAAGTATACACTATGATATATATATATATATACGTGTATGTGTGTAAGGTTTGTAAAAATGTTTCTACACAGAAAATGATAAAGACAGAGAGAGAGGAAGAGGCGGAGACCGTGAGGGGGCGAAAATTATTATAATTTCTTTCTGTTCTGCTTAAGATTATTCTCAATATAATCTATATATAAGAATATCAATAGAATAAACGTTGTGTATTTGTGAGAAACTGGGAAGGAACATACATTCCTCTCCATGGATACGCTTTCAATGAGTGCATTTATACAAATACATTTATGCCAATAAGGAAATTATTTTTCATGACAAATTGTATTTACATTTTAATTTTTATAAGACATTAAAATCTATTTTAATTTCGACTCATATTAAGATTTATATAATTACAAAACGGTAAAAGCATATTGAGGCATTCCGTTATCATCAACATCGTTATCACTACTACTATTTTCAATGTATTCCTTATCGTATAATCCTCGTCGTCACCGCAACCATTCATTAATTCATTCCAAATACTATCATCATCATCATCATCATCATCATCATCATCATCATCATCATCATCATCATCATATCATCATCATTATCATCATTATCATCATCGTCATCAGCATCGTCATCTCTTTTGGCTTCCATCTTGGAAGTGGTGTACAATAACTATTTAAAAAAATGAAATAAAGCAAAACAATGCATATTGTTTGTAAATGTTTTCAAATAATAATGGAATATATTGGCCATGAGATGGTTTAAAAGCTTTAAAAAACTTGGTTGTGTTTTTTTTTTCATGCTGTAGCTATTGAAGCGCTATTGTATATGTAAGACTCAATTTTATCACGCTAAATATTAATGCAGGAACAAAATTGCTTTCTTATCAAAATGTTTCCAAAGAATATTAAACTATTGACGATTAATTTCGTAAAGAAAAGCTGAGATAAAATAAGTGAAGCTAACTAAAATAGAAAATGCAACTTCTCAGTGCAAAATTATACATATGTATACACACACGCACGCACACCCACACACACATATATATATATGTGTGTGTGTGTGTGTGTGTGTGTAATACATACATATATATATATAATATATATATATATATATATAATATATATATAAACATACATATATATATACACACTCATATGTATGTATTATGTCATATATTATATATATAATATGTATTACATATTATATATATAAACATACCACCAAAGTATTTTTCACGTCAGGAATTCCTTTCTCTTTCAAAATTGCCTAATAATTTATTAGATAAGTGCATGCATCATTTCCTTTCTCTTTCCCTCGCTTTTTTATATTTGCACTCATTCTGGTTCTTTCACTACGCACATACACCGTGTAAACACACGCACGCACGCACACACACACACACACACACATATATATATATATATATATATATATATATATATATATATATATATATATATATATATATATATATATATATATATATATATATATACATGATGCGTGAGAAAAATAGCTTATGAATTTCCCAGAGGTAGACTGAAAAATATAAATATAATACAGACATTTATATGTTTGCATGCATACCTATGTACGTAAGTATACACTATGATATATATATATATATACGTGTATGTGTGTAAGGTTTGTAAAAATGTTTCTACACAGAAAATGATAAAGACAGAGAGAGAGGAAGAGGCGGAGACCGTGAGGGGGCGAAAATTATTATAAATTTCTTTCTGTTCTGCTTAAGATTATTCTCAATATAATCTATATATAAGAATATCAATAGAATAAACGTTGTGTATTTGTGAGAAACTGGGAAGGAACATACATTCCTCTCCATGGATACGCTTTCAATGAGTGCATTTATACAAATACATTTATGCCAATAAGGAAATTATTTTTCATGACAAATTGTATTTACATTTTAATTTTTATAAGACATTAAAATCTATTTTAATTTCGACTCATATTAAGATTTATATAATTACAAAACGGTAAAAGCATATTGAGGCATTCCGTTATCATCAACATCGTTATCACTACTACTATTTTCAATGTATTCCTTATCGTATAATCCTCGTCGTCACCGCAACCATTCATTAATTCATTCCAAATACTATCATCATCATCATCATCATCATCATCATCATCATCATCATCATCATCATCATCATTATCATCATCATTATCATCATTATCATCATCGTCATCAGCATCGTCATCTCTTTTGGCTTCCATCTTGGAAGTGGTGTACAATAACTATTTAAAAAAATGAAATAAAGCAAAACAATGCATATTGTTTGTAAATGTTTTCAAATAATAATGGAATATATTGGCCATGAGATGGTTTAAAAGCTTTAAAAAACTTGGTTGTGTTTTTTTTTTCATGCTGTAGCTATTGAAGCGCTATTGTATATGTAAGACTCAATTTTATCACGCTAAATATTAATGCAGGAACAAAATTGCTTTCTTATCAAAATGTTTCCAAAGAATATTAAACTATTGACGATTAATTTCGTAAAGAAAAGCTGAGATAAAATAAGTGAAGCTAACTAAAATAGAAAATGCAACTTCTCAGTGCAAAATTATACATATGTATACACACACGCACGCACACCCACACACACATATATATATATGTGTGTGTGTGTGTGTGTGTGTGTAATACATACATATATTAGCGTGTGTGTTTGCATGTATGTGTGTATGTGTATGTGAGTATGTATTCCGCCAAAGTCAACATTGCCGTTAATCTCATAAATAGAGTAACGGTAATGCATCGACTGCTATTGATTCCTCTTATTTTCCTTGTTTTGTGCTGGTCCGTTTGGACACAACCTCATCCATAGTAAAAATCACTGTCACTAGGTCTGCCGTTGATAGAACTCGATAATACTGCAAAACTACTGCAGGAGTTTAATGCAATCTGGAAGAGGACTGAAGAAAACACTGTACAATTTGCCGTAATTTAGCGAAATTTCAAGTCTTTCACTATCAGATCATGAACATTCAGGTGGCGATCTGGCAGAATCGTTAGCACGCCAGGCGAAATGCTTAGCGCTATTGCGTCTGTCTTTTCATTCTGAGTCCAAATCCCGCCGAGGTTGACTTTGCCTTTCATCCTTTCGGGGTCGATAACTTATGTACCAGTTGGGGGTCGATGTAATTGACTTAATCCCTTTGTCTGTCCTTGTTTGTCCCCCCTATGTTTAGCCCCTTGTGGGCAATAAAGAAAGAAGAAACGTTACCACGCCGGGTGAAATGCTTAGCGGTATTGCGTCTGTCTTTACGTTCTGAGTTCAAATTCTGCCAAGGTTGACTTTGCCTTACATCCTTTCAGGGTCTATTTTGGTCCAATGTTAGTCCAGTGATGACAATTCATATAGAGTATTGTGCCACACGGCTAGACTTACTTATATACTAATTGTCAGCTCAATCAGGGTAAAAAGTAATTGTCGATAATTGATTTCAAATTTTAGCCCAAGGAAAACAAATTCGGCTGAATGGGGTAGATCGATTATATCAACCCTTCTGCACAACTGGTATTTGTTTTATCGACCCTGAAGGAATAAAAGGCAAAGTCGACCCTCGGCAGAATTTGAACTCAGAAAATAATGACAGACGAAATGCCGCTAAGTATAATGCCTGTCGTAGTAACTATTCCACTAGCTGAAATTTGAGGTTTAAAGTGACGTTAGTAAACAAGGTAATTTATTAACTATATTTATCTTCTGTCCACAAGTGGGTCATAATTTTCAAACTTTACGACATAAAGTTTTACCGACCCAGAAAGAATAAAAAGCGATGTCAACCCTCGGAGGAATTTGAACTCAGAATGTAAAGACGGACGAAATGCCGCTAAGCATTTTGCTCCGTGTGGTAATTCTACTAGCTGGCCTCCTTGACACGACACAGGTTTGAAATTTGAAGTTTAAAGTGACCGTAGTAAACAAGGTAATTCATTAACTATATTCATCTTCTGTTCACAATTGGATCTTAATTTTGAAACTTTAGGACGTAGAGTGGTGACTTCAAACGAATTAAGAACATAAGTTAGTTCGAATCCCGTTTTCACGTTGAAATCTATTTCGCTAGGAACGTTCTCCCGTTTCTTTTATAACAATGTATTCTTCTGATGCATTTTATTTGGGATCAACAAAACAAATGTTGCTTTTGTTTAACTTCAAATCAACTTTGAGTGGACTTCTGAAGGCACATTCTAAACGTGGACACCACGTTTTGTTAGAGATACATAGGAATACATTATCGTATGATTATTTCCATATTTTTTGCAAAACCTAGAG
>NC_042997.1:180763431-180775931 GCF_006345805.1 Octopus sinensis
AAATATTTTTGCATACCTCTCTTAATTCCTTTTTTTTTTAAATTGAAATTTTACAAAATTTTTATTTTTCAGGATTATAATCTCCGTATTTTTCTACGTATTTCGCGAAAAAAAATTGAAATATGAAGAAATTATAGTGGGGGGGGGGATGATTTTAATTTTGAAATACAGATTCGGAATCCTCGTACTCGAATTAGTGGGCTTCTGTAGAAAAAGAAAAGGAAAAACCAAAAGGAAGTTCGGGTCGATAAAATAAGTACCACTTGAACATTGTGGCTGTTGTGCCAAAATTTGAAACCAATTATTATTTTGCTTTCTTTATTGCTGTTATTATTTTCTCTTTATTACAGGTTTTGTTGGAGCTTCTGGAGTTTTGCATGCGTAGCTGGTTCACTACCTGCAGCCTAAGGTACCATGCTAGTCGTTTTTCTCAGCTATCTAATATTTTTTCTGTTTATTCTGGCCGTGCCAAGGAGGTAAACCTTTTGTAACAGTTCTACCGGACACTCTATTCCAATTTCCTTTATATTCCTCTTGATGCCTTCTGATAATATTCCCAAGAACCCAAAAATAAGTGACACTATCTTCACCATCTTCATTTTCCATAGGCGCAGGAGTGGTTGTGCGGTAAGTAGCTTGCTTACCAACCACATGGTTCCGGGTTCAGTCCCACTGCGTGACACCTTGGGCAAGTGTCTTCTACTATAGCCTCGGGCCGACCAAAGCCTTGTGAGTGGATTTGGTAGACGGAAACTGAAAGAAGACCGTCGTATATATGTATATATATATATGTGTGTGTGTGTGTGTGTGTGTCAGTGTTTGTCCCTCTATCATTGCTTGACAACCGATGCTGGTGTGTTTATGTCCCCGTTACTTAGCGGTTCAGCAAAAGAGACCGATAGAATAAGTACTGGGCTTACAAAAGAGTAAGTCCCAGGGTCGAGTTGCTCGATTAAAGGCGGTGCTCCAGCATGGCCGCAGTCAAATGACTGAAACAAGTAAAAGAGTAAAGAGTCTATTTCGTACGTAAGAGGGTTGTATCCATCTATCTTTTCGCCTGCCTTCTTCACTATTCGTGGGTCCAAGGGGCATGCAACATCAACTATATAGCATATGTGGTGCACTTTGTCCACCACCACTAGGTTCGGGCTGTTATACCCTAGCATCTGATATGTTTGGATTGGGAAATACCAGAGGATTTTGCTAGTCTCCGACTCCGTCAATCTCTCCGGTTTGTGATCATACCATGACTTGCCTCTCTCTAGCCTCTACTTTTCGCACAGTTTCCATTTTAGCACTTTCGCTACTTGGTCGTGTCACCTCGACTTGCATTGGTTTTGGACAAGTCTGGAGCATTCGTTCGTGATATGGGCAATAGTTTCAGTCACTGCATTGCGAATGCGGCACAACGGAGGCACTTGCTCATTCCTCAGGTTGACCCTCAAGTTCGGGACAAGAGTTTGGTCTTGTACTGCCAGTATAGTGCTCTTAATCTTTTTTTAGGGTTCCTTTCATCAGCCAATCCCACCTACTCTTTCCAGTAACTGTTGTGGCTACCTGAAATTGATTGCGTAGTCCCTTCTTGCATAATTCTTCTTCATCTCCTTTTAGTACCTCTTCCTTTGTTTTCCACTCTTTTTCTGCTCTCAATACTCCATCGTTCCTAACTGTCACAAGCAAGGTTTCCTTATTTTGGGCAAGGTATCTCATTAAGCTCTCGAGTTCGATACTTACGCAGTCTTCCACACTTATCAGTCCCCTTCCTACATGTGCTTTCTTCATTTATAGGCGATCAGTCACACGAGTTTATTGCCGAAATTATGTTTCTGGCATTCAGCTTTGAAACCAATACTTTTCTCACTCGCCACAGTACATTTTTTTGTCTTTTCCTTCATGTCGTGGTGTTTGATTCCATCTGCCTCAAGTATTCTCACCACTTGCAACTATATGCCCTCTGTCCTGGCAAGCTTTCCTCGCCTCAACGCCATCGTAGCACATTTTGAGAGTCCAAACTCCATCTTAATATCATTGGAGAAAATTCGCACAGACTGGACTAGGCTGTCCAGTTCTTCCTCAATTTTTGTGAATAACTTCAAGTCGTCGTCCATGAATAGCAGATGGTTCAGTTTTCCCTTACCTCTTCCCAGATTATACCCCAGCTGTATTTTCTGTAGTATTTCACTCAAGGTGATCATTCCTAGCACAACTATCTGTGGGGACATACTGTCCCCCTGGAAGATTCCTCTCTTGATTATCACCTCTCCTAGTATCTGCTTCCCTGGTGTCAATTCCGTATTCCAGCATTTCATGCTATTCCATAGAAGGTTTCTCATATTTTCTGCTACTCCATACATTTCCACTGTTATTATTATCCAAGAGTGTGGTATCATATCGTAGGCTTTGCGATAGTCAACCCATATCATGCTCAGGTTTGTATGTCTTCTCTTGCAGTTTCTGATAATTACATTAACAATTAAGAGCTGATCCTTCGTTACCCGGCTCCTTTTTCAGCACCCTTTTTGTTCAGTGGGTAGCAGCTCACTTTTTTCCAAGTATTTGTACAGTTCACTAGCCAAAGCACCTGACATAAGTTTCCACATTAGCAGAAGGCATGTTTTTGGTCTAAAGTTGGATGCAACATTTCCCTTTTCAGAATCCTTGGCACATAATGTATTTACCTTTGTCATCCAGCTGGGTACTGCGCCTTCTTGCGAGCACTCATCTAGTTGTTGTGCTATCCTTTCATAGTTCCCTCTCAGCTTATAAAATTTGACCCCCCCCCCCATCCGGTCCTTAACTCTTCCACTTTGGGAATTTTCTTAACTTCTTTTTTTTATCATTTCTGTAGTTATCTTTGTCTTCTTGGACTTCTATATTTCTTAACCTATCTTGGACTTCATGTAGCCACTACGCTTCATCATTATGTTCTACAAGTTGGTCCAGATCCCTCTTCAAAATGTCTTGCTTCCCTCTGCATCTGATATCATTGTTACATGTATTTGCCAATCTAGTTCCTGAAACAGTTTCTTCTGATTTAATTCAAATAATCTGTTTTGCCTGAATTGTCTTTTTGTATTGTCATATCTTTCCAGTTTTGCTTTGATTGCTACTGCTATTTGTTTCAATTCTTCCAATATCACATCATAACCTTTATCTCTTATTCAATATGTTCTTTTCGGCATTATTTCTTCTTTTTTTTTCTGCAATTCCCCTCTTCTCAATCATTCAATTTATCCTAAATATCTTTTTAACTTTGTTTCTCACAAATTCGTCTACACCATTATGGTCCTTTGCGTTCTGTTTGTTCTTTTCTTTTTTTATCCAACTCTATCTGCAGCAAGCATAGCTGCAGCCAAAATTATCTTGTTAGTTTCAACTATATTTCTCTTCTGGAATAGGCCAAGAACCGAATCTATCTTTTTGATTTCAACTTTGAGCTTGCGTCGTCCTCACTATGTCTTGTTGGTCACCATCATATTCTTGTGACATAACTCTTCCTATTACTTCTGCTTCATTTGCTGAGAATGCATTTACATTTACACTTTGCTCTACGTCTTCACTGCCGCCTTTCATTTTTTTTGTTCTCACTGGGCATGTTATCTGTTGGTGGAGTATTATTTCTATCTTCTACTTTCATTTTTATCTCTTCTATTTCTATGTCTGTTAACCACACTTTTGCTTTTATTGCTCTTGCTGGTCGGCTAACCGTTACTAATTTGTTTCGAAGAGTCCTATCTCATACCATTTTGCTTTCATTCGTTGTCAGAATCTCCTTCTGCTGGGTTCACTCCTGATCTATCATTTAATTACCGTTCGGTTTGCCTCCTTATCTCACCTTCTTCTTTGCCTCTGGCTTTGTGTACAAACAGTCTCTGGAAGACGACCAGGTCTGCGCTGCTCAACCACAGAGCACCTGCCGGGAGAAGGGCTTTCACCTTTGGTTCCAGCCTCATTAATACCATTATTTGATAAATTTTTATTAGACTCAACATTGAGGTATGTGTTTTAAGGTTAGCCACCAACCAGTATTTCTATCGAGATACCATCTCTAGTAAGATTGCGGAGCTCTTACTACCCATAAGTTGGACCTGGTGCATTTCTTCCGGCTTTAAATTCAAGTTCCGCTAAGGAAAACAATCACATCCCCCCACCCACCGAGCACTAGGGTCAGAGTAGTCACCTCCCTCTACTAAAAATTGATGGTCCTGCCCCGAAATTAGAGATATTATCGTAGTTATTATTATTTCTCCGTTTATTCCGCCGACGTCGACTTTGCCTTCTGTCCTTTCTGAATCGATAAAATAAGTACCAGCAGAGCAATGGGATTGATGTAATCGAATTGCCCCTCCTCTCTAAATTGCTAGCCTTCAGCAAAAATTTTTAGCCATTGTTATTTATTAATTTTTATGACGGCGTTCTGCACTTTTTACCGAACAGGACCTCCAATCTCTTAATATAACTGCATAAACTAAACAAAAAATATGCAATACACACCCAGCCATTGCAAATCTGTTCTCAAATAATAATGTTTACTTAATTTATTGCGTACAATATACATGAAAATTCCTATATTACACACCTTATTTGATTAACTAAGTTTGGTGTGAACATAGTGGCAGAATTCTGAAATGTGTCGTAATTTTATCGCTAAATTCGCAGAGCATGTTCAGAGCTAAAGCTGTTTGGGATTAATGACTAAATTTTGATTCTTATTTATTAGTGTTGTTGTGTTGTGATTTGTATACTTTTATTATGTTCATTGAACGTTTCTTTCTAATCTGATGTAATGTTTTAATAAATTGTTGTTGATGAAGATAATGTTGCTGTTAAAGAAGGATGGTAATAATGATAAGAAGCAGCTGGGGGGTGAGTAAATATGTGTATGCCTTCGTGTGCATTTCCATTAGTAAATTAATAGTTAACCTAATCACAATAACTGTATTTTATACCTGCCGGAAATCTTTTATAGCAACAAGTAGTTTAATAGAACAACAAAACTTGATTTATTCCTACGTCAATTGATTTTAGTTGGAAAGTAATCGCTTCCTACGCAGCCGTTGGCTACGTGGATGACATGCGGACAAACAACCGTGAATGCATTGATTCAATAAGCCTGACTTTCTCTCTATCACCAAATCATACTGAGATTTGAAATATACCATCGCAGCAACTAGCAACATCGCATTTGTTTTCAGTGAAGGAGAGGTATCTCTAGCGATGAGCTTAATAGTCCATAAAATGTTTATCGCATTAAAGATCAGTTGTTTTTTTTTGACAAGATGATACCCTCAAATAGCCCATACAACATAGCAGTATATAGTTATCACAAGATATAACAGTTGTAAGAAATAACGGCAAGGAATTAGAAGAGTGTCTCAATAACTTCTAATATTCATTTCAATTCTTCCTCCCTATCAAATTGAGGAAGCTTAAACATACCTTAAGCATAAAAACAGGTAGAAAACAGGTAGAAACCTAGAGCATGAAAACAGGTAGTTTGTGTATACAGTTGGGATGCGAAATGGTAGCTGAGATTCAAATCGTGTCTGTCAGCTAAAACTTTCGTCTTCAGTGTGCAAATCACACATGCAACGTGTCCGTATTCATTACAATCAATTCTCTGCCAGCCTTCCACTGAAGTGCATGATAATGCGCCTCGACTAGATGTGGCAACAATGACTGTGCTGCATTCCCGGGTGCTACAAAAATGTTTTCATTCCGTGTTTTACAGATATTTGTTAAAAGACAAGTAGATCCTAATGTTAGGGCTGTGATTTCCATTTCAACAATCGGATCAAATTTTACCCATCCACATACATGTTAATCTTAATGCTTCAGAATGTGCATACGGAAATCATTTACGAACCAACCATGAGTAAGCCAAGAACTTTCATGAGTCAGAATCCTCAACAAGTCAACACCACGTTAATCACTAACGATACTCTAGTCAATGGAACTAGAAATTTATTGATTTTCTTAGAAGCTCTCTTCCAGATTGGGCTATATCTAATCATCATTTCTCGTCAGTTGCTATGATTGCTAAAGCCTTCTGTTCAATTGATGAGGGATTGCTTTGACAAGGGTTCTGGGAAAGAAAGCGAAAGATTTATTATATTGAGTGAGATCACCTGAAATTGCATTTCCAGAAGTGTCACATTCAATTCATCGTGGAATTTCAGGTAAAATATTCGAGTGATATAAAGGAAAATATTACCTAATAAAATCTTAAGTAACAGAATAGCATTTTAGTGTCTCATGTAAATGGATAAGCCGGGTTTAGAATGCAAAATGCTATGGGTTATCTTCAAAGTAACCACAAAATCAGTGGAGAGGACTATGCTAACTTGCTGAGGCGGTTACGAAAGGCTAGCAAGACGGAGCGGTCTTGTTTCCTGAAGACAATTCTCCAG
Organism: Octopus sinensis; assembly: GCF_006345805.1. Classification (NCBI taxonomy): domain Eukaryota; kingdom Metazoa; phylum Mollusca; class Cephalopoda; order Octopoda; family Octopodidae; genus Octopus; species Octopus sinensis. The sequence goes on from NC_042997.1 coordinate 180,769,842, forward strand.
CACACAAGTCCTTGGTTTCAATGGCTGTTGTGTGTGACTGTCTTTGAACTAGTTGATCATCTCCCCTATTCTCCTTCTTTGGCCCCATTTGACTATCATCTGTTTCCCAACAAGAAAAAAAAAATAATAATACATGGCCAGGAACCAGTGTCGCAGTCATGACTGTTTTAACCAACAGGATGAAATCTTTTTCACTAATGGGCTCCAAACACTACAACACCTATAGAAGAAGTGTTTGGACCACAAAGGGGACGGACAACGTACAAAAATATACAAGACATTCTCATCCCTTGAGAGTGTCTTGGTCAGCCTATGAACTTTCCAGCCGACACTTGTAATGAGTATTTTCTTATGTTGCAGCGTAAGTAAATAAAGCTTCAACGCTCAAGTGTAGCGTATTCGTATACAATACAAATGCCTGGCTATAAGTCTTTGTCTAACGTATAATAGAATGTATCTGGAATAGAAGTATTGATAGTGAATACGTACCAGTTGTTCTGTATCTCAGTGAACTATTGGAGTCACAATTTGGGAACTTTTACGTTTGCTTTATCATTATTGCGACACGAACCCAGACACAATGGAAGTGAGTTCTGTAATGCAGGCAATGATTTTACCATTTCTCTTACGCTCTGTCAAACCTGAAAGTAAATTGTTTTATAACTTTACTGTTATACATTTAAGATAATCAAATGATTTCTAGTTCTGTACACATTAGGTAAAGAGGTGCAGTGAAATAAATTTAACTAGTTAGGTGGATTATACAGTATTTCAATATCCACAATTGAAAATATTATTAAGAGCATTTTTATAAATTTCATGAGTATTATTATGATTTTCATTAAAAATATGAAAATATGAAAGTATTTAAATATACTGCTCAACAAAAATTAAAATAAGAATTTAGATCAAATAGAATATTGCACAACTGGAAATTTTTGCATGTGTTAAGGTGTGTATTTAATGAATTTCATATTAATAATTTAAGAACCAATTTCCGAAATGAAATTAATTGTATTTTGGTGATTGTCCGTTCATATTTGGATCTGTTTTTGCTCAAAAGAAATATGATATAAAATGCATGTATGTTACCAGTGTACAAGTGACTGGGATCCGGTTTCGGCTTTCGATCAAATACGTTTTCACTGTGTAAACTTCTTACCTGTTTAAGAAAAGACAAATATTTAAGAAAACACTTTTGTTGTGTTATATATCATTTCACTATGGTATGCAGTCGAAAAATCCAAACATACATTTATACATTAATATTCAAAAGATTGCAAATAATAAAATAAAATTACAGTCATGTGATTCTTAATTGTGTTTGGCTAAGTATGACATAACTAGTTATCAATTAATTATTTCCAATTTTTTGCCACAAGGGCAGCTTGAGGGAGAGGAGGATGAGTCGATTGCATCGACCCCAGTGTTCAACCGGTACTTATTTTATTGACTCCGAAAGGATGGAAGGCAGGCAAAAATCGACCTCGGCAGAATTTGAACTCAGAACTTAGCGAAATACCTATTTCTTTACTACCCACAAGGGGCTAAACATAAAGAAAACAAACAAGGACAGTCAAACGGATTAAGTTAATTATATAGACCTCAATGCGTAACTGGTACTTATTTAATCGACCCCGAAAGGATGAAAGACAAAGTCGATCTCGGCGGAATTTGAACTCAGAACGTAGCGGCAGACGAAATACCTATTTCTTTACTACCCACGAGGGGCTACACACAGAGGACACAAACAAGGACGGACAGACGGATTAAGTCGATTATATCGACCCCAATGCGTAACTGGTACTTAATTTATCGACCCCGAAAGGATGAAAGGCAAGCTCGACCTCGGCAGAATTTGAACTCAGGACGTAACGGCAGACGAAATAGCGCTAAGCATTTCGCCCGGTATTCTAACGTTTCTGCTAGCTCGCCGCCTTAAGCTGTATTATATTATAGAATAGTTCGTGCTTTATTCTTGCGTTGAGGAACATTCGATGTGTAGATATTGTATATTCCCTGAGAAAACATTTTTATGGGAGACACTGATAAACGTCAGTTCAACTGAATTTTAGGAATTCCATCACTTAAATATTAGATAGCGATTAATTTGAACCAGTTAATTATATATAATAATTTTTTTCATTAGCTTTGTGAAAATTAGCAACTACACATTTCACTAATTTTAGGATATCATTCGAAAATAGCATATGGAAACAGTGGCTATTTTGTTTATTTTATCTCCGTTTGCATATGCTCTACGCTATAACATTATACCACAAAAAGTAATCAAAAGGAATTTTAAGAAAATATCATTTGCCAAGTCGGACAATGAATTTCAGTAACTGAATATCTGTACCTGCTGACCCGACTACTGAATTCATGATGGGGCGCCTGCTATGACTAATGTCAAACCAAAGTATTTTACTACTCATCGTGACATCTGCATACTCAAATATCAAAGTAAGTCCAACATCACCATGCACGTCTCCATCTCCTTATAACTACCATTCCTTCCTCTCTTTCTATCACTTTCTACTCCTCTCCATCAAATGCACACAGAACTGCCCAATACCCCAATCAAATTTTTCATTGGTCATAGTTTATAAACAACCTTCAGTTAAATATGGGTTAATGACATATCGTCTCGATAAAATGAAATTAACGTATGATCATGATCTACCCGATGTACATAGATACTACGGACTGCACTGTTATCATTCCCGGAATACGGACTATAACCACAAGAAACACGTGATTTGTGGAAACGCGCGTAACGATGCATTAAAATATTTATAAATTCCGTCCATGAATTATTATTATCATTATTACTATATTTATCCAATATTATATCGGTACAATTTGGTGTGATCCCATAAAAAACAAAATGGTATTGCTAGTTAGTATCATTAGGCTGTAACCGACATAAGAAAATAAGGGATTTTATATACATATCCAAATGTTTCCCGCAAACGAATTTAAAGGATGTATACATACACAGACACACACACACACGCACGCACACACGCACACACACACACACACACACACACACCACACACACACACACACACACACACATATATATATATATATATATAATTTGTGTGTGTTTGTATGTCTGCGCGTACCTGTGCATATATCCATCTGTGTGTCTTTGTGTAAACGTATATATTCATATGCGTGTATATAATAAATATAAATTTACGTATGTGTGTATATGTATATTATATACATGCATCACACATACATGTAAATATGACTCATCTATGATGGGAGCAAGATAACGAGGATTTGCTCTCAACGTAAGCATTGATACAGAAAAAAAGAGAAAGAAAAACAAAAGGATCGTTGTAAGCCCGGTCAGCCTGATTTTCCACCAGACCTGCTGGAAATCAATTCAGAAAATATCTTCAAAGAGAAATGTTCGGCACCTCTCTCCATACAACTCAATGATGTGGCACTAAAGTAGCATATGACAATTTCCATCAATATATGCAAGCCATATGCATTGAATTGATTCGAGAGAGAACGACCAATATTCGGCAATATAGAATTCCCAGAGACAGGTAAATTGTGAAGAAACAAAGAACAAATGTATTAAATCACATAAATGGACAAATCGATGACAGCATAAAAGTCACTTAAAAAGACACACTTAGATATTGAGGATGAAATAAAAGACTCCTGTAAATTGAAAAGGAGAGAATAGAAAGGGAAACTAGGATTTGGTAAATATCGGAAAAATACCCCAAACGATTTCAAGAAAGTGGCAAATGAAATAGCTTTAATGCATCACAAAATGTATATAACCATTGTTTAAAGGAAAATACCTTACCAACTGCATACACCCAATAGGTAAATGAATAACAAAATGAAATATCCACATTATTCAACACTCTCCTGGAACATGTAAATAAATATGCCAGATTTATGCGTAAATATGCGTAGAGAAGAGGCAGACCTTGATAACATCGATTGATATCAAAGAGGTAAATGAAATGTTGAGAAAAGTATCTCAAACTTAGAAATAAACCTTAATGTATTTCCGATTATTCTCCTAAAAATGTCTTTTGCAAACCAATGTGAAGGCCGTCAAATCTTCCACGCGAGAGCAAAATTTTATACGAAGCAAGAGGCACTGAATATAAGAGAATAATTTGAATAGGTGATAACAATTACAGGCTAATCTCCTAGATATACATATAACCAATATTAGTGGACGGATATTAAGAGAAAAGATTATGCGTTTTGGGAGTAAAAAGCTTTGCCCAGTGATAGTATGTTTCCGTCCATGTAGAAGCTGACCCAACTTCTAGACTATAGACCGGAGATGTCATTGCAGTTGTTCAATCAAATGTTGATTTAATAAACACTGGTATTGTGAAGATTTTCGAAAATTTTAATCATGGAATATTCTATCATATTTGGAAAACTACGTGAGAAGCTCTGTGACCCCTTACAGAAACAGATTGAAACAGGCTACGACAGGCAGATTTTTCCGTTTTCGTTTTCCAAAAAATTCGCTTATTAAGAGTATAAGCTCAGGATCCTGTCTAGTCGAAATTGTTTTTCATAACAGTTTGAGAGAACCCTTGCGATATGCGAAGTCACACTCCTATAATAAGCTATGTTGTTGATGCGAAAGGGAGAAAAACAATTGAATCTCGATTGCTTTTAAATAACGAGGAAAGACGTTAGTGTCATTTTAACACTTGAACTTTAGTATCATTTTAACGCTTGAGCTTAAATGTCATTTTAACACTTGAACTTTGTCATTCGAAAACAATACATAATTTAATGGCAGAAAATTTCATATATTTCTCAATCATTTTTTACACGTGCAGCCTATGTACAAGCCCAAGGCAGGTTTCAATCAAAGACCCATAATTTAGTACAGAAGCTGATATTTATATCAACTAATATCATATCATGTATTCAGAATATATACTGACAACAACGGGCAGACAATTGGCAGGAGAGATTCTGATATCATTTATCGTATAACACTTCTCAGAAAAAGATAACAAATCATACAGGTTGAATGCCTTTTCCACAGTCATCTAGACTTTCCACTGAATTATGTTCCTTAGTATGTTTGTAAAGCTAACTCTGGAACGAGAAGTACGTAGATGCACTATCATGAAAACAGTTTCATAAATACTGCAGACCTATTTGCAAACGTTGAAAATATGAATTTATCTCATGTATTGTTATGTCACACATTCGGATGCCTTCTACTCAACTCGACACTACTACTCTACTGCTCTCACCGCTACTCAACTGTTCTAGTCTTCGCCCTCTATATCTACGTATTGGGCTAGTCTATTTCATCGTCTGGGGGCGTCTACACAACATGTATCAAATAAGAGAAAAGTATCATTTAAATTATAACTGGAAGACTTAGGAAAGTTTGGCATAAACCTTTAGCATTTACTGCGATGTTAATTAGCACTCTGAGCACACTTACAAATTACCTATTTCTTTTCTACCCACAAGGGGATAAAAATAGAGGGGACAAACAAGGACAGACAAACGGATTAAGTCGATTATATCGACCCCAGTGTGTAACTGGTACTTATTTATTAATCCTGAAAGGATGAAAGGCAAAGTCGACCTCGGCGGAATTTGAACTCAGAACGTAACGGCAGACGAAATACGGCTACGCATTTCGCCCGGCGTGTTAACGTGTCTGCCAGCTCGCCGCCTTACATTTACAAACTATTACATTCTTGCACACCTTGAATGGACAGTAGGGACTAAAAACTTTTGCCTCGTCAGATTTATTCCGGTGAAAAAAGAACTAAACCTATTCGCATGTTTATAATTTCAACCATTCCTTGGACACCATGCACCAGATGGACCAATTTCTTGGTAAGTAACTCATATCACACCAACGGCATGAAATTCACACATACAAGACTACCAATCAATGAAAAAATCCTACTATAGTATTAATAGTGATGGATCTGTAACAATAGTATTAACTTGCTAAAACTCGTAAAAAGAAGAAAAAAGTTGGTGCACGTGTACAGTTAAACAAACCACACAACTGGTAGCAATATTTACTGTTATGAAAATAAATATCTG
>NC_042997.1:180780931-180788431 GCF_006345805.1 Octopus sinensis
TATATTACTCGCGTGGGCGCAAGCACACACATACACACACCCAACACACACGCACATACATTCACACACAAATACACACGCATGCACACACACACACACACACATATACACGAACATTTGTATGCGTGTGCACTTGCGTGGATATGACTCTGCTTTCGGTTAACGCTTTTACATTACTCACTTTAATACATAAACAGTTTTCATATAATCATTCTCCAGATGCAAGTGTTAGTTTCGGATCGTTTATCTTAAATGTGAAGTTAACATAGCTGGTGAAATATGAAAAGGAAATAAATGCACAATTTTTTGGCGCAGAACATTCATGTTAATGTCTTTGATTTACATATCCTGTTTCAGCAAGGCCATCTGCGTAATACTCGTTAGTGAAGAGAGTAAACCTCTCAAACCACACCTCTGCTTTTAAGAAGTAAATGATATTTGGTTTTAGTTAGTGGATAATTTAGTTTGGTCTCGACATATTTTCTTCTCTCCTTTTTTCTTTCTTTTCTCTCTCTCTCTTTTCTTTTTTTTTAATGTTTATTCTGTAGATGTTGGAAAAGCTTGAAAACCACAATTCGAGTCCTTATTGCAGTCAGTATTTTTTGTTTTCAGACGAACATAAGATAGAAGATACATGGGTGCTAAAGCAGTTGAATACAATATTCTTTACTTGTTTAACACGGTTAATATTCGATTTCTGCTTTATCCATCCCCACAAATAATCGGTTTATATCCATGGTAGTTTTATCTTTAATTTTCTTAATAGCAGGTTCTGTATGTAAATGAGTCGCTAAGTACTTTGCTCGAAATGCATAACGTATACTCTAACGTAAACATGAATCCTCAACAACATAAGTTACCCATTACACACTCTTTCTTTGTGGTATCTATTTCAATAAGATACTGGTGAGTATTTTCTTTTGAATCTACTGTAGAATCGGTGAGAAATTTCTTCAAAACACCTAATTGATGGAAATATATTTAAATTAACAATGGCAGGCTTCTGTTCTTGTACTGAGATTGTGGAGTCAGTTTTCATTTCTTACTCAATTTGTTATTCATATGATTGAAAATATATGTATTTTGTTTTTGTGTTAATTTAGAGTGGAAAGTAGTTTTTTTTTTGTTTTGTTTTTTGTAACTATACAAAATGTCTCAGGATGTAAACTTTGGAGAATAAGTGAGTAATCGTGAAGTTTCAATGTCAGTAGTTATTGGAAATATATACCTAGCAAGGGAATCATACATGATTAATATTTTATAGAAAAACAGCTGCAAATATTTTTCTCGACAGGAACTCATATACTTGAGAGCAAAACATGAAGAAAATCATATATAGCGCTAATATGTAACAAACATTGGCAAAACAATGACGAAAGTTTAACTGCGAAAGATTGTTTTTCTGATAGACTCTATCATTCAAACGAATAGCTTTCTTTGTATAATAAATGATTTTAATTTTCTCATTAGACTGACTGGTATGAAACGAACGGAATTGTTTATAAGATACTTTAAATAGGTTTCAATTACTGAAGATGTTTTTAATATAATTTGCAAACATTGCTTTAATAAAACCTGTAATAATTGTACTAAGGGCTGAGCAATGTATAAACTGAAAAACATAGGCTATTATGAAGTCTTTCGCTTGAGAAATCCCTTCATTTGAGAGTCTTTCATCGGGTATATAAAATTCGATGCTCTTAACACATTTGAATGTACTTCACATCAGCCCTTATAGTTGCTCACATTATCTTCTTCAGGTGTTGAGTCTTAGACACAAACGTTTTGTCATCCAATACTCAAGATATTTGTATGAAAATCAAGGACATGGTAAACGCCTAACTCCCACAGCAAAAACAAATCAGGTGGATGAACATGTGTGGACTCCGTTTGTGAGACACGTCTTTCCACAGCTCGTCTCCTTGATGGAGCTACAATTCTGGTTGAAGGAAAGAGTGAGACTTAGCGTCTGGCACTTAGAATGTCGTCAGACGCTCAGAACTCCCAACTAAATGGACAATGGGATCGGTGGATGTTCCATGTTAGCAGTATATAGTGGATTAGTAGCGGGGATAAATAACGATATCCTCAGGGAGAAATTGGGCGCCGATAAGAACGAACTGCCGAGTCTATTCTGGAGGACTTTCCGGTTGAAGACTGTCATTGATAATTTCCAGAAGTCCTTGGCCTGGCAGTGCTACCAAATGGAACTTCCGCTTTGAGATAAGCGCTGCAAGCACACGCAGTCAGATAGGTTTGTCCGAAATGGGCGCAGTCCACGAAACATTTCTGCATGCAGTAGTTTAGTGTCCGAGGATTGCTGAATTATAGAGTTATGCCCAGTAGCTTGTCATCCGGGACAAATCCATCTATCAGCTGTTTCCATAGTGATAATTGCTCCGCTGAACACCTTTGACCTTGCAGGTAAGTCAGTTTTCCTTTGTCTGGTGGCTACTGGGAAAGAGTTTGTCAAGTGGACGAGGTTAAAAAGTATGGTACATTGTCACGGCTTTCATCGACTTTTTCAAATTTCACTTGAAAAAAAATGGAGGATAGAGTATGATGTACTGCTACCGTGCGAATTTACAGAAAGATGGGTGAAAGTGGAACAAAAGGCAAGCATGGATCTGTTGATTGTTCGATTCTTTAATCATGTCACAATATTTCGTTGGTTTAACCTGCAATCTCTCTGAGTTCAAATTTCGTTGAGTCGACTTTACCTGTCATCTTTTTCTGGTTGATAAAATAACTACCAGTTAAGCACTGAGGTCGCTGTAATGAACTTACTCCCTTTCCAGAATTGCTGGTCTTTCGCCAAAGTTTGAAAACAATATTGTTGTTGTCGTTGTTATTGTTGTTGCTGTTGCTGTCGAGCGAACGGTCTTCGTCCCTGAGCTCGCAAAATGGAAGAAGTCCGAAACGTGATCCTTTGCTATTCGTAAGACCCGCAGAAGAGAAAGCAGGTTACCCCCCGACACCGAGAGCATCGATGGATGGATGATTGCGCATCCAGGCTCAGCGGTTGCGTAGAAAGTCGGGGACAAGAAACAGGAAGAAAGAGTGAGAGAAAGTTGAAGCGAAAGAGTACAAGAGGGGTCGCTACCCACCCCTGCCGGAGCCTCGAGGAGCTTTAGGTGTTTTCGCTCAATAAACACACACAACGCCCGGTCTGGGAATCGAAACCGCGAGTCCGCTGCCCTAACCACAGGACCATTGCGCCTTCACTGCTGTTGCTGTTGTGCTCTTGTTGTGATGGTTTTTGTTTTTTTTACTTCTACTATGTTCATCTTTATCCAGTTTTGGCCATGTAGGGATTCCCTTACCAACACTTTATCAGAGAATGTTATAGCCTCAATTCTAGCTTAGATTTTAGTTGTCTCAGTTTTTGTTCTCTCTCTTTATAGCAATGTGTTATATAATCCTGTTTTGTTGGCTTCTTTGAAGACGGAAATAATACTTTTCTTCACGTGTCTTAGATATTTATATGCGTAAAGCCCCTGGCAATCTGTTTTCTTTTTAATCAATATAACCTTTGTACGTCAGATTATAAGTGGTATATTCTACGAAAATGCAATTTTTTTTTCTTCCTTTTCCTGTCCGGTCCTTTTAGTTTGCTTACAATATTATAATTGCAAATTAAAATATCATAATTACAACTTATTGAAATGACAGCTAGAATATTGATCCCACTTGCCTTAGTTTTTGAGTTTAACTCTGATTTAGGTATTAATCGAATACGGTCTTTCCTATACTTTTATTTCATCTTTGCGTTGAATACCATCTTGTTCATTGAATGCTAATTATGTGTATGCTTAAAGTAGGTTTTTCTTCTTTTAATTCAGTGTTCATCATATTGGTTGCTAACTTTGGCACAAAACTAGCAATTTTAGGAGGAGATAAGTTCATTACATTGACCCCAATTTTGAACTGATATTTAAGTGCTGCTGTGCATTTTGCCCGGCGTGGTTAATGATTCCGCCAGCTCATTGTCTTCAGTGTTCATAATATTAAGTGTTCGATGGTAGCAAGCTGGCAAGGTGGCCAATCTTAAGCAGAAATAGGCCAAGAGAAAACTGTCTTCGAAGGGTTGGGCAGAGGTGACGAATACATACATCTCATCCGTTATATATTAGAAATATAGGTTTAGATAGCCAAGTGCTACCTCCCAGCAATTTTATTGAAAACTGAGAATGTAGCAAGAACGGTCCGAGTGAAGTTGACTTCGCCTTTCTACCTTTCGGAGAAGTTTGAAAGATGACGCTTCTGAGAGGACACTTGCCCGACTGGTCATGGTTTTATGGGGTCTCTACGTGCAGCCCTACAAAGGTCTACTTCTTTCGGAGAATATTTCGTTGTCAGAATTTATAGTGTTATCGTTTTCACTATCTACACACTTATATTTATGTAACCCTACATTGTATAGTCCTGTATCATCCCCAGTGGTTTTGGCGAGCTGGCAGAAGCGTTAGCACGTCGGGCGAAATGCTTAGCGGTATTTCGTCTGTCTTTATGTTCTGAGTTCAAATTCCGCCGAGCTCGACTTTGCCTTTCATCCTTTCGGGGCCGATAAATGAAGTACCAGTTGCATACCGGGGTTGACTAATCGACTGGTCCCCTCCCCAAAAATGTCGGGCCTGTGCCTAGAGTGGAAAAGAAAGCAAGAAAGCTCTATTATTATTGCTGAGATCAACTTTGCCTTTAATCCTTTCGGGGTCGATTAAATAAGTACTAGTTACGCATTGGGGTCGATGTAATCGACTTAATCCCTTTGTCTGTTCTTGTTTTTCCCTTCTATATTAAGCCCCTTGTGGGTAATAAAGAAATTGGTATTTCGTCTGCCGCTACGTTCTGAGTTCAAATTCCGCCGAGGTCAACTTTGCTTTTCATCCTTTCGGGGTCGATTAAATAAGTACCAGTTACGCACTGGGGTTGATATAACCGACTTAATCCGTTTGTCTTTCCGTGTTTGTCTCTTCTGTGTTTAGCCCCTTGTGGGTAGTAAAGAAATAGGTATTTCGTCCGTCTGTCTTTACGTTCTGAGTTGAAAGCCCACCTACGTCACATTGCCTCTCATCCATTCTAGATCGATGAAATAAATACAGACTGAGCTGTGGAGATTCATGTAATCTCAGTTAGAACCTCCGGCAACATTTCAAGCCTCGAGTCGATAGTTGAACGGATTATTATTATTATTGCTGTCGTCGTCGTCGTCTTCGACATTATTGTTGTTTCAGTTTTATTGAGTGTTTGAATGCGAAGTATTGAAAATTAGCATTCTGTAATTAAATCTTATATGGTTCATTATTCAATCTGTTGGAATTAACTGGGCCACAGAAATTCAATTTTCAAAAACATGATTTCTAATATAGCTTTGTCATTCATTTTGCTTTGTAGTTAGTGATAAAATAAATATATTAGCCATCCTAGATTTAGTTGTTTCCGAGATAGATTAATTCAAAGAACACGTCAAAACCTCTCTGCTGGTGGTCAATATTTTTGATAGAATGATATATTGGATTCGAAAACTGATAGAAGCTAAAAGGAATGGCACACATCTAAAGGAACTTAAGTTGTTTCAAAGTAATTGATTCACTAGAATAATATTATACGTGTGAAATATCGTGGTCTTCTGCTTATTTAAACTTTGATGGTACTGTCCACTTAATTACCAATATTGATTCGCATTTACACAGATGACCAGTAATTTTAGCAACACAAAACGTGATTTGTTCTTTGTTTATCGCTCCCGGGATAAGGAAAACCAAAAACTTACCAAAACTAAACATTGATATTTCTGAAAAGTAGATGTTCATTCTACTTATTTAAAATGATAAAGAACAGGGGTGTCTGAATGAGCTTGAACTTGAGTCACGTCGTTCCGCAACTGCCATCGAGCTAATTAAAGAATTCTTTTTCCGTTTCTTTACTGCCCACAAGGGGCTAAACACAGAGAGGACAAACAAGGACAGACAAACGGATTAAATCGATTACATCGACCCCAGTGCATAACTGGTACTTAATTTATCGACCCCGAAAGGATGAAAGGCAAAGTCGACCTCGACGGAATTTGAACTCAGAACGTAGCGGCAGACGAAATACCTATTTCTTTACTACCCTCAAGGGGCTAAACGCAGAGAGACAAACAAGGACAGACAAACGGATTAAGTCGATTACATCGACACCAGTGCGTAACTGGTACTTAATTTATCGACCCCGAAAGGATGAAGGGCAAAGTCGACCTCGGCGGAATTTGAACTCAGAACGTAACGGCAAACGAAATACGGCTACGCATTTCCCCCGGCGTTCTAATGATTCTGCCAGCTCACCGCCCCGCTAATTGAAGAATTATTTTTCTCCTACAGGCTCAAAATAGAATTTTCAAAAATAAATAATGAAATAAAAGAAAAAACATATAACATCAAAAACAAAAATAAGAATAGTAAAACAGAAAACGGGTCTGTTTGAGAAAAGAAAATAGAATTTCCAACAAGTAAGTACTAGATTTACTGTATCATAGGATTAAGTAAACGATTTTTAGGGTTGGGGAGTAAATATTCCATCCAGACCAATTCCATCTTGTAAACCATTTTGAAATGTTTATGTATTACGGCAATAATAGGTTAACTGTGCTTGTTGTATCATTGCTTTGATATTTAATACCGAAACTGTCTGACAACCTTCGTTTGATAAGACGTTTACCTAGAACGGTCGAGAATAACTTTAACCACCTTCATGTTTCACCTGTTTTTGTTGTTTTTTTTTTAACATTTTCTAATGATTGAAACGATATATTTGTTTTGTTTCAGGGGTTATTTTTATACTTGTTCAAATTTATTAGTTTGTTTTTATGTTTATGAAAAAGTAACAAATTGTAAATAACCTGTATTTTTGTACTTGAAAATTTACACGCACACACTTGCATGCACGTATTCTTTTGATGGATAGAGAGATAGATGATAGATAGAAAGATAGATAGATAGTTAGATAGATAGATAGATAGATAGATAGATAGGTAAACACGAGTTAATGTGTATATATCTATGTATGCATATGTATGTGTATATATATATATATAATATATATATATATACAAGTATGTGTTTGCACGACTACCTATATATGTATATATATGCTATATACATAAACATATATCCATCTAAAAAACGCACACACACACACATATATATCGTTTGGGTATAGTAGATGAGTTCAGCAAAAATTTAGATTCAGATGAATATGATACTTAAGTTGAGGCACCAGAATTTAGTGCGGTATCATCCATACAATTTCAAAATAAGGTGTTTAAAATCAAAATAAGCAATAAGGATATCCAGAGGTAATGCAGAACGATCGTTTCAAGCAACTCCATTTAATTGAACAATATATATATACAAGTAACAATTGATGTACAGGTGTCAATTTATTACATCCGTTTCTAACGAATGTTTTTAACTGTTTAATGATTACCTTATATCATTATACAGAACCGTTTTCTTCAGG
>NC_042997.1:180793431-180795931 GCF_006345805.1 Octopus sinensis
ATCTACAATGGCCGATTTGCCTAATGAAACGATTGACCCCCCAGTCATCAGGGTCACACAGCAGGAAGCACCACCCCTTCCTTTCACTGCCCAGCAGCTGAATCATCATCATTGTCAACACCATCTCCTCTGCTTACTACTACTAGTACTACTCCCACTATATATCGACAAACATCTTTGTCTTGGAATCGACCTCCTCAATCATTACCCTGTCAACATCTCTTCTACCTACTACTACTACTACTACTACAGCTACTACTACTAATGCTATCTCAAGGAATTTTACCTCCTACAGGTCACAAAGTCGCCAAAACTTCACAAACTATCATCTACACCTTTCACAGCTCACACACACCACGCACCTACACACCCACTCGAAACCCCATCATTTGCCGATATTCTTTCGCCATAGACTGTGCACTGATAGAGACTGCAAATTCACCCATTTACCTGGAACAAAACGCTCTATCCCCACAAACTACAACAGCAACCACCATAATACAACATCACCACAACCACCAATATCTCAAAACAAGGAATCCCCAAATCTGCCGCTATTCCCAGCGAGACAGATTGTGCTTGCACAGGGATTGCCCCTTTACCCATCTCCCGGGGACTCGTCGGACATTTAAAGATAACCACTCACATAAAATAGCCGCGGCCACAGTCACCTGCGGTTCCCTAGACAGGAAACCACCTCTTCTTCCTCTTTTTAGCTATAATGAATCTAGCAAAAGAACTGGAAAAAACATCCGAGCTATCACCACCGCCATCCACCACTATTACCCACTACAAACATGCCATTAAAAAGCAATCAAATAAACAAATCACCAAAACAATTAAAACCATCCACTCTCGCCTCAACATTTCTGCTAATGCCCAAGCATCAGCCCTTCCCCACCACTACACAAATGGAAGATAAGATTCCTGGAGGACTGGGTCGAGGCCCATCCAAACCACATCCCTTTCTTCGTCCTCACTGAAACCCATCTTAGTGACCTCCACTTGGAAGCCGAGGTGAAAGTTAAAATTTCAAATCTCAAATCCATTCGTGCTGATCGTGTTGGCAGAAGAAAGGGTGGGACTGCCATTTATGTCCATGATTCATTCTCAACAGAAGCCATGAACATATTTTCGAATGGATACTGCGAAGCAGTCGCTGTATTCAGTCAAACCAACAACTTAACAGTAGTTGGGCTCTACAGACCACCCCAAAACGCCCCTACCATGCTTCAAGGAATGCCTCAACAGCATAAAGTGTTCATTCAGCAGTGTCAACCTGACAACATTTTAATGATGGGAGATTTCAACCTTCCCGGGGTTGACTGGTCTACAAACAGTCTGCCGCCAGGTTCTTCTCTCTCAACCCCTGACAGGGAGGCAGTGGAATCGCTTTTGACTTCATGGATGACTTCTTCTTGTCCCAACTGGTACTCGAACCAACGAGATGTCACAAAAACGTCTTAGACTTAATTTTCAGCAATCACACTGATACTATCCCACAATATTGCAGTGGAGAAAACCCTACTCTCCGACATGACATGGTTCTCTGTGATCTGAGATTTCACTGGCCAAAATGCAAAACAAATGTCATCCCTCCTGCTCATCCATTTGACACTATGGATTTCCACAATGCAAACTGGGAAGCGATCAATAATGATCTTGCACAAGTCGATTGGTCCTTCACGCACACATACACACCCACTAACATCAAAAAGTCCTGGCAGTCACTTGTAGACACCATCACGAACATATGTGCAAGACACACCCCATTAAGATCTGCAACAAATCTAAGTGTCGAATCCCTAGAAATAGAAAATCTCTCATAAGGAAAATTAAAAGAATCAACAAAAAGATCAACATGCTGAAATACTGTCACAGCAACACACCAACTGACTGCCATCTCGTCGCTAGAGATTAAAAAACATAAACTCCAAAACAACATGATGTCTATCATCAATAGTCAGCGAAGAGCTGAAGAGGCCTGGGCCATTGAGAAGATCAAACTCAATCCCAAGTGTTCTTTTCATTTGCAAAAAAACAGAGTCACTGGTTCTACTGTTGGCCCTCTGATTGATGAAAATGGTACTCTTCAAGACAATGCCAAAACCATGGGAGAAATATTGCAGAAACAATATTGCTCTGTTTCAGCAATCCTGATATGACTGATCTGGGCTGTATCAGTGATGTTACTCCCCAATACACTTTATCGGACATAACATTTGGCGCTCCTGATGTCTTAGCAGCAATAAAGGAAATGAAGCATAATTCAGCAGTAGGTCCCGATAGGTTCCCTGCTTGTGTCTTGAAGATGTGTCAAAACCAACTTGCACCCCCTCTAGCCAATCTGTGGCGGAACTCATTGGATGCTGGATATATACCAGAAGACCTTCTATCCCAGTCTGTTGTCCCAGTTTTCAAAAAAGGAAACAAATCGCTTGCCGTGAATTACCGTCCAATCTCACTCACCTCTCATATCATCAAGGTATTTGAGAGGGTG